>NW_017309103.1:10127-19819 GCF_000935625.1 Nanorana parkeri | reverse complement strand
AGGGTAGGGTGAGGATTGAGAGTCTTATTAGGGGTCCGAGACTCTCAACACAAAGAGATCATAAAACAACAATTTTACTTATCGGTGACTCGACACCTGGCCGAGAACTGCACCTACACAGGGTCCACTCTCGCTTCTTTGCCGGGCAACGTCTCATTCAACCACAAACACACTGACTCTACCACCAGAAATTACTAACTACCTGAGGCATACCGGTCTTGGATGCGCTATCATCCAATCGGGGTTCCCTTCGGGAGGTGATCAAGCTCCCCTTCTCTCGAACCTTCGAGAGGTCCTTTCTGGCTAACAGACTGTTATCCCATAAACCATGAAGCCAAGATCTCTCACTTGGTCCTGAAGTAGTGTCCCAATATTTGGTTCCCAAGTCCGGGAACCAAATATTGGGTCGCCTCGGAGCTGGCGACAAAGATGTAGTGTAGTCTCCCAGACAAATGTCCAGTGGCACCTGAGACACAGCAGCGATCCGAGAGGCCGGCTCCGCAACGATCCCAGCGGGCTGTGGTGGAAATCACCTGTCTCGGTAGTCACGCCTGGTTTCCCGGCCAACGCACCAAGAAATGTAGCGGGAAAAAGCTTCTGGAAACCAACAATGGACTCCGGACACAGACTTCAGGAATACAAATCTTCTTTATTCTCTGCGCAGATCTAGACCCAGGGGACTACTGTCTCCAAAACCTGAGTGGCCTTTTAAGGGCGGTCACTACATATACATATAACAACAATTACGTCACATTACATATTTCTAATACACTTATTTCCTTTACAGCTCTAAGCCAATCAGCAAGCAGCATTTGCAATTCTACTAAATATGGTTCATATCCGTTATCAACTGTGGTCACAGCTTGTGACTACTATTGTCACAGTCTTCTGACAAGGAGGAGGGGGGGTCAGTCACAAGATTCTGTCATCTGCATTTTTAGTTGCAAAATTACAGACGACCTTTTACACCCTGCTGCGCTCTTTTGCATGTGTGGTTAAAATGCAAGAAGGAGGGAGGGGTCAGAGGCCTCATTATATGTAGATTAAAAAAAACATGAATTATTTAAATACATTTAGCCATCTTGTCTGCTGCCTTCAACATCACAGCGCAATCTGCAGGATAGGAACTCGCCGTTCCCCTGTGAAGAGCCATGTGAGGTCCATGTGACTGGTGAGGGGGGATGGTGTGGAGGGGGGACATTGCTGGAGGACATTAGTGTTGGGGTCAGTGGTGCCCCCTCCGAGAAAGCAGGTAAGAGTAGAACCCGACCTGAGACTTCAGCACTATTCACATCCTGCCCCAATACCATCTACATCTCCCGGGGTGTTCTGGGGCCCCTCTCTTCCTAATAACCCCCCAAATCTGCCCATCTGTTGTCCGGGGGCACGGCGCTCCCCTCTTAAGATGAAACTTGCAGCACTTCCTGATTTCATTACTTCCTGTATGTGGTCCACCCGAGCATGACAAGCCACCGGATGTGTTATGAGGAACAAGAGACTCGTCCCGGCGGAGAGCTTGTTATGTATCGTTCCTTGTCTGCAGATCTAAGACTGACAGCAAACAGGAAGTGTCACGTCTGATCAGGCCGGGAGGAGGAAATATAACAGGTTTGTAGGGGGCAAGAAACCCAACAAACACTGAGTGACCACCATCTACATGGGGAAATTCCCACTGGGGGCAGCCCGCCTATTACCCCCTTGTATTCCCATCCTAATATTATACAACCAGTACAGTCCAGATAATTCTCCACTATCCGTCCACAGAGATCACATGACCACATCAGTGAAGATGGAGGAGGACCGGAGTCACATGACTGAGAAGATACTAAAACTCTCCCTGGAGATCATCTACCTGCTGACCGGAGAGGTGAGGAGGATTCTGGGAGGTCACATGACTCCACCCTTTTCTCTATTAAAAAAAAAAACAGACCGGAGAGGTGAGGAGGATTCTGGGGGGTCACATGACATCTCTCTTATGTATTATTCCTATTGGTTTTTCAATACAGGAATTTCCTCTTCTGAGGTCAGGTGATCATGTGTTCATCACAAGGTCTCCATGTGGCCCCCAAAAACCCGAGAGACCCAACATGGAGAAGATTCTAGAAGTCACCAAGAAGATGATGGAGCTGCTGACAGGAGAGGTGAGTGGTGCCGGGAATTCTGGGACATGATCCAGGAACAGACAAGGGATGTGTCTGGAGGGTGACGGTATCATTGTGTGTGTCAGGTTCCTATAAGGTGTCAGGATGTCTCTGTCTATCTCTCCATGGAGGAGTGGGAGTATCTAGAAGGACACCGGGATCTCTACAAGGACGTCATGATGGAGGATCAGCAGACGTTGAGTTGTGTGAAGGTTGTAGGAGAAGAATTTCCCCGGAATGAGACCATATTGAACTTCACCCTGGAGATCATCAGACTGCTGACTGGAAGGGTGAGTGCGATGAAGGGGTAGAAAAGGAACTCCAGGAATCTAAAAACGTTAAGGTGAAAAGCTTGTTTTGATGCTCAAATAAAAGTAATGCACCAATCAGCAATATCATTATAACCCCCCTAATATTGAGTAGGTCCCCCTTCTCCTGACCCATCCAGGCATGGACACCACTAGACCTCTGAAGGTATGCTGTGGTATCTGGATGACCCCAGTTATATTGAGTTGGTCCCCCTTCTCCTGACCCGTCCAGGCATGGACACCACTAGACCTCTGAAGGTATGCTGTGGTATCTGGATGACCCCAGTTATATTGAGTTGGTCCCCCTTCTCCTGACCCGTCCAGGCATGGACACCACTAGACCTCTGAAGGTATGCTGTGGTATCTGGATGACCCCAGTTATATTGAGTTGGTCCCCCTTCTCCTGACCCGTCCAGGCATGGACACCACTAGACCTCTGAAGGTATGCTGTGGTATCTGGATGACCCCAGTTATATTGAGTTGGTCCCCCTTCTCCTGACCCGTCCAGGCATGGACTCCACTAGACCTCTGAAGGTGTGCTGTGGTATCTGGCGCCAAGCCGTCAGTAGCAGATCCTTTAAGTCCTGTAAGTTGTGAGGTGATCGGCCTCCATGGATCGGACTTGTTCTTCCAGCACATCCCACAGATGATCAATTGGATTGAGATCTGGAGAATTTAGAGGTCAATTCAACACCTTGAACTTTTTTTGTGTTTCTCAAACCATTCTTCAACCATTTCGGCAGGGCTCATTATCCTGCTGAGAGAGTCCACTGCCATCAGGGAATACCGTCTCCATTAAGGGGGGACTTGGTCAGTAACAATGTTTAGGTCGGTGGTACGGGTCAGAGTGACATCCACACACGCCCGGCCATCCACACGATGTACATCAGACCCGGCCACCTTTTTTCGTTGTTTTGTGATACAGTTTTGATGCTCATGTGCCCATTGTAGGTGCTTATAGTGGTGGACAGCATTGGGCGCCCTGACCGGTACAGCCCCATACGCAGCAAACTGCGATGCTCTGTGTGTTCAGACTCCTTTCCATCAGAACCAACATTCACTTTTTCATCAATTTGAGTTACAGTAGCTCTTCTATTGGATCGGACTTCCCTCCCCACGTCCTTCAATGAGCCTTGGCCACCCATGACCCAGTCACCGGTTCACAGGTTTTCCTTCCTGGGACCTCTACAGACGGGGAACATCCCACAAGAGCTGCAGGTTTGGAGTTGCTCTCACCCAGCCGCCTAGACACCACAATTTGGCCCTTGTCAGAGTCCCTCAAATCCCTACACCTGGCCATTGTTCCCCCCACTTCCATGTGTCATTGTAATATATCTCCCCACTTCCAGGTGTCATTATAGTGGTCAGAATGGTATAGGTGATCCGGGTATAGTAACCTGAACCTCAATCCCTTCTGTCTTGTTCCTCGATTACGGGAGAGTGATATTTCTCTTCATATAACACAGAACTATACAGAAGTAATGAGGAAATCTACAGACAATGACACGAACAGGAGATATAACGTGACCACAAATCCCATTATCATTCCACCACATCCTAGAAGACAGAATACATCAAGTTGATATCTTCTCATATCATAAATAGTTATTTCTCTTTTTCTCTTCTGTTCAATGAAGGACGCAGGGAAGATAACAGATCTGGAACCGCTCAGTTATAGCGCCACCACCGGGAGCTATGCAGAAAATACAAAAAAAGCCTCTGCTGATGGTCAACTCCCCACCTGGGGGGTACAGCCCAGTGACCGGCTGCTATCCATACTTGAGGTTGTGTCCTGTCCTTTGGTGCCCGATCAGATGGCACCACTACCTGAGGCCGCATCTTGCGGCTTCGCACGAAGCAGTGACACCCTGCCCTGGGAGTCCATGGCTGCCATGCCCAATTTTTGGGCGGTTCTGCTCCTCAGGCCATGGAATAAGTCGTAGACTCAATTACCTGATGCGTGGACATGGCGAGATCTGGATGTTGTTGTAGACCACTTGGAGCATTGGGGCAAGCAGGGGAAGATGGGCATCAGGGGCCAATCTGCAGACCCTCATTATTGTACTCATCAGTCCAGAGCACCCGCTGCCGTGTTACTAACTGAGGCCATGGTGGGGGATCGGTCACCAGCACAGGCCGCCCCTTGGCCTTTTTTTGTGTTTTCTGCCTAGCGTTCTACTCCTGCAGGTGGCGCTATAACCCAGTGGTTCCATATCTTGGCCGTGTCCTTCACTGAATGCAGAGAATAGGATTTTTTGTGCTCTCCATAAAATACTTCTAGTTGACAGATGAGACTTTCTGCCATTCTGTTGGTTTAGGGTGAAGATCTGATGAAGATGAAAGTTGAGGGTGAAGTAGAAGAGACGTATGTGAGGGATGATCAGCAACATACGGAGGAGGATGGAATGATGAGGACACTCATAGAGGAGGACACTCCTACAGAGATCAGTACGGGTGAGCAAACATATAGACATCTGTTACCTCTGCTCTGTTCCTGCACACTGATTGGCCCAGAGTAGGCCGGGATCTAAGTGATATCAGCCAATAATTATTACAGTCCCCTCCCTGTACTGATACCCTTTCCCAGATCTATATCTCCAGAAGTCTAGGCCTGTGGTCCCTTGTTCTGTGGTGAAGAGTCTACAAGTCTGAATTCTGAACCTCTTGTTATCAGAGATCACATGACCCAGTGCCTAGGCTTGTGGTTAGGTGAAGAGCATGCTCCTCCCAGTTACCATTGGCTCCTCCTCCACTGTCAGGGGTGTGTAAATGTAGAAGTGATCTGGGAGGCGGAGCAAAGGCCCTTTGACTGAAGAGGGGAGGAGTCCCAGCTGGTTGGGACCTCTACAGAGAACATCTGCTCCCTCAGACCTCCTGATCCAGATGGAATGTTGAGTGAAGTCATCTAACCCTCTCATATCTCTCCATCATGTGTTTCTATGTTTCCAGGACACGCCATGGAGAAACCCTCAAAGGATCCTCTGACTTTATCTCCAGGTTGTAAGATGGAAGATGAGGACATCACAGCAGATTGTGCGGGAGAAGAGACAATGAGCTCAGCTATGGATGGTGGACTTCACAGTGTGGATAGAGCATGGAATCCCTCTGACTCTGAGCAACCTCGTCCTGTGGGGGATGGTGCTGGAATTCAGGGGGAGAAGACATTTTCCTGCCCTGAGTGCGGGGAAAGTTTTACCTCTGATTTTACTCTTAATGAACATCAGAAATCTCACATGGGGAAGAAGCCGTATTCCTGTCCTGAGTGCGGGAAAAGTTATTCATGGAAATCAGTACTTGTTATACATCAGAGGTCTCACACGGGTGAGAAGCCGTATGCTTGCTCTGAGTGCGGGAAATGTTTCTTCAAGCAGACCTATCTTAAGACACATCAGAGGTCTCACACGTGTGAGAAGCCGTATGCTTGCTCTGAGTGCGGCAAATGTTTTTCGCAGCAGACCCATCTTAAGACACATCAGAGATCTCACACGGGTGAGAAGCCGTATGCTTGCTCTGAGTGCAGCGAATGTTTCTTGCAACAAATCAGTCTTAAAATACACCAGAGATCTCACACGGGTGAGAAGCCGTATGCTTGCTCTGAGTGCGGGAAATGTTTTTCCAGGCAGATCAATCTTAAGACACATCAGAGGACTCACACGGGTGAGAAGCCTTATGCTTGCTCTGAGTGCGGCAAATGTTTTTCCAGGCAGAACAATCTTAAGACACATCAGAGGACTCACACTGGTGAGAAGCCGTATGCTTGCTCTGAGTGCAGCAAATGTTTTTCCAAGCAGACCCATCTTAAAACACATCAGAGGTCTCACACGGGTGAGAAGCCGTATGCTTGCTCTGAGTGCGGGAAACGTTTTTTGCGGCAGATCAGTCTTAAAACACATCAGAGGTCTCACACGGGTGAGAAGCCTTATGTTTGCTCTGAGTGCGGCAAAGGTTTTTCGCAGCTGTGCCATCTTATTAGACATCAGAGGTCTCACACACGGTTGAAGTTGTAGATATGACTCGCGGATGAAGAGAAGGGGAGATCAGACTACATGACGGGACTGACCATGTCACTGCAGTAGTCATCAGTCTGCACAGGCAGCTTCATGGACTCTGGAGAGCCCCCTGCTGGACGAAAGTGGAAGATATGACGTCTTCAGACGGAACATTTCACATTTCCCTGATAACAATGACAAAATATTAACAGATGTATACAATGTAACAAAAGAGAAATACATTCTTATATTCTTCTTATCATGATATTCATTGTAAAGTGATTGACTCAATTGTGCCAAGCTGCATCAAAGTGATCCCTCTCTTGCTAGCTGCGTCATAATAATTCTTCTCTAACCCACTGCATCAAAGTGATCCTTCTCTGTCCATCAAAGTGATCTCTTTCTTGCTAGCTGCGTCAAAGTGATTCCTCTCTGGTCAGCTACGTCATTATAATCCTTCTCTAACCAACTGCATCAAAGTGATCCTTCTCTGTCCAGCTCCATCAAAGTGATCCCTCTCTGGCTAGCTGTGTCAAAGTGATCCCTCTCTGGCTAGCTGTGTCAAAGTGATCCCTCTCTTGCTAGCTGCGTCAAAGTGATCTCTCTCTAGCAGGCTGCGTCTAATGGTGGCCATACACTCTACAACCATCGCAAGACTTTAGTCTTGCGATGGTTGTAAAGGGATTAAAAAAACGCACGATCTGCCTATCTTGGACAGGCAGATCGCACTCTCCATTCTGCGTCAAAGTGATTCCTCTCTGGTCAGCTACGTCATTATAATCCTTCTCTAACCAACTGCATCAAAGTGATCCTTCTCTGTCCAGCTCCATCAAAGTGATCCCTCTCTGGCCAGCTGCGTCAAAGTGATCCCTCTCTGGCTAGCTGTGTCAAAGTGATCCCTCTCTGGCTAGCTGTGTCAAAGTGATCCCTCTCTGGCTAGCTGTGTCAAAGTGATCCCTCTCTTGCTAGCTGCGTCAAAGTGATCTCTCTCTAGCAGGCTGCGTCTAATGGTGGCCATACACTCTACAACCATCGCAAGACTTTAGTCTTGCGATGGTTGTAAAGGGATTAAAAAAACGCACGATATGCCTATCTTGGACAGGCAGATCGCACTCTCCATCATCGCAAGCCCCCCCCCCACAGGGGCGGGCCTCCGAGCACCGTTCTAACCAGCCGAGAATCGTACGATTCCCGGCAGGTTTTCGAACATGCTGGTTCGACGGAAGACGTGCGACCGTACAGTAGAAACGGTCGCACGTCTCCGTTCACACTGCTCGATTCTCGTACGAACGCGGGATTTCCCGCCATTCTCGTACGAGAATCGAGCAGTGTATGGGCACCTTTTGTGATCTCTCTCTCTCTGGCCTGCTCCATCAAAGTGATCCCTTTCTGTCCAGCTGTGTCAAAGTGATCCCTCTCTGGCCAGCTGCGTCATAGTGATCCCTCTCTGGCCATCCTCATCATAGTGATCTCTCTCTGGCCATCTGTGTCATAGTGATCCCTCTCTGGCCATCTGCGTCATAGTGATCCCTCTCTCGCCATCTGCGTCATAGTGATCCCTCTCTGGCCATCTTCATCATAGTGATCCCTCTCTGGCCATCTGCGTCATAGTGATCCCTCTCTCGCCATCTGCGTCATAGTGATCCCTCTCTGGCCATCTACGTCAAAGTGATCTCTCTCTGGCCAGCTACCTCAAAGTGATCCCTCTCTGGCCAGCTACCTCAAAGTGATCCCTCTCTGGCCAGCTGCATTAAAGTGATCTGTCTTTGGCTAGCTACGTCAAAGTGATCTCTCTCTGGCCAGCTACCTCAAAGTGATCTCTCTCTGGCCAGCTCCATCAAAGTGATCTCTCTGGCCAGCTGCATTAAAGTGATCCGTCTTTGGTTAGCTGTGTCAAAGTGATCTCTCCTTGGCCTCTCTCTAGTCTACTGGGCAAAGTGCCAATATCAACATGCTTATAGCATTGTGTAATGGAGATTTGGTACCAATATGGGGCAAAACTCTTCAGGTGCTAATGGAGTGTTATCACTCAAAACTCTGCACACTATGTACCCAGAGCCTCCGGTCTGTACCTGACATCACTTCATGGCTGTAAGTGACATCACTTCCTGTCAGTATTCCATAGCGACGTTCCGTCTGGGTGTAGGTGAGAACACCAACTTGTGAACTTCAGAGGAACCGCCGCCCCCGAGAACCGTCTCGTAGTTGTGAACACGGCCTCGTCATTGTTACCGAGTGTCCCGGAATCTGGAGGACAGTCCCGGGATTTGGGATCCTGTCCCAGTGTGTCCTCATCCTGCAGGTTCCAGGGTGATGTGCAGACGGGCAGTGAGTTGCTGACTGCTGGAACATTCTCCGGGTCTCGGGACCAGTTTCTGCAATGATGCCAGACTGTCGGGTGGAGGGATCTCCTTTGTGACGGTGAAAGTAAAACTCTGACATCAGCAGAGAGACCGCGACGCCGGAGAGTGTGATCAGGTAAGTAGAGTCACCAATGATGGGACTAAAATATAATTCCACCCGGAATTCCACCATCACAAGATCATCAGATGACATCTACCATAGAGGAACACCCCTCCATCTTTTCTATGTACCATGTCCCTCTAAACCAGAGGATCAGCATGACTACAAGCAGCCCGGACGTGAGTGGAGTTGAGCAGAGTTCCTGTAAGGTCTTGTACAGATGGGCGGCAGGCTGTGGCGACTCTGGGAATAATAAATAGGGGGCACATAAGATACCACAGTCAAAACTGGGGGGGCACTAATAATTGCGCCAGCTATAGAGCACTACAAATCCCAGCAATACATTATACAGCAATGCAGAATACCACCAGCTACAGATGACTACAAATTCCAGCAATACATTATACAGCAATGCAGAATACCACTAGCTACAGAGGACTACAAATCCCAGCAATACATTATACAACAATGCAAAGTACCACCAACTACAGAGGACTACGAATCTCAGCAATACGTTATACAGCAATGCAAAGTGCAACCATTTAAAGAGGACTACAAATCTCAGAAATACATTATACAGCAATGCAGAGTACCACCAGCTACAGAGGACTACAAATCCCACCAATACATTATACAGCAATGCAAAGTGCAACCAGCTACAGAGGACTACAAATCTCAGAAATACATTATACAGCAATGCAGAGTACCACCAGCTACAGAGGACTACAAATCCCAGCAATACATTATACAGCAATGCAAAGTGCCACCAGCTACAGAGGACTATGTATCTC
>NW_017309103.1:0-5064 GCF_000935625.1 Nanorana parkeri | reverse complement strand
GGACCAAAGGCCCTTTGACTGAAGAGGGGAGGAGTCCCAGCTGGTTGGGACCTCCACAGAGAACATCTGCTCCCTCAGACCTCCTGATCCAGATGGAATGTTGAGTGAAGTCATCTAACCCTCTCATATCTCTCCATCATGTGTTTCTATGTTTCCAGGACACGCCATGGAGAAACCCTCAAAGGATCCTCTGACTTTATCTCCAGGTTGTAAGATGGAAGATGAGGACATCACAGCAGATTGTGCGGGAGAAGAGACAATGAGCTCAGCTATGGATGGTGGACTTCACAGTGTGGATAGAGCATGGAATCCCTCTGACTCTGAGCAACCTCGTCCTGTGGGGGATGGTGCTGGAATTCAGGGGGAGAAGACATTTTCCTGCCCTGAGTGCGGGGAAAGTTTTACCTCTGATTTTACTCTTAATGAACATCAGAAATCTCACATGGGGAAGAAGCCGTATTCCTGTCCTGAGTGCGGGAAAAGTTATTCATGGAAATCAGTACTTGTTATACATCAGAGGTCTCACACGGGTGAGAAGCCGTATGCTTGCTCTGAGTGCGGGAAATGTTTCTTCAAGCAGACCTATCTTAAGACACATCAGAGGTCTCACACGTGTGAGAAGCCGTATGCTTGCTCTGAGTGCGGCAAATGTTTTTCGCAGCAGACCCATCTTAAGACACATCAGAGATCTCACACGGGTGAGAAGCCGTATGCTTGCTCTGAGTGCAGCGAATGTTTCTTGCAACAAATCAGTCTTAAAATACACCAGAGATCTCACACGGGTGAGAAGCCGTATGCTTGCTCTGAGTGCGGGAAATGTTTTTCCAGGCAGATCAATCTTAAGACACATCAGAGGACTCACACGGGTGAGAAGCCTTATGCTTGCTCTGAGTGCGGCAAATGTTTTTCCAGGCAGAACAATCTTAAGACACATCAGAGGACTCACACTGGTGAGAAGCCGTATGCTTGCTCTGAGTGCAGCAAATGTTTTTCCAAGCAGACCCATCTTAAAACACATCAGAGGTCTCACACGGGTGAGAAGCCGTATGCTTGCTCTGAGTGCGGGAAACGTTTTTTGCGGCAGATCAGTCTTAAAACACATCAGAGGTCTCACACGGGTGAGAAGCCTTATGTTTGCTCTGAGTGCGGCAAAGGTTTTTCGCAGCTGTGCCATCTTATTAGACATCAGAGGTCTCACACACGGTTGAAGTTGTAGATATGACTCGTGGATGAAGAGAAGGGGAGATCAGACTACATGACGGGACTGACCATGTCACTGCAGTAGTCATCAGTCTGCACAGGCAGCTTCATGGACTCTGGAGAGCCCCCTGCTGGACGAAAGTGGAAGATATGACGTCTTCAGACGGAACATTTCACATTTCCCTGATAACAATGACAAAATATTAACAGATGTATACAATGTAACAAAAGAGAAATACATTCTTATATTCTTCTTATCATGATATTCATTGTAAAGTGATTGACTCAATTGTGCCAAGCTGCATCAAAGTGATCCCTCTCTTGCTAGCTGCGTCATAATAATTCTTCTCTAACCCACTGCATCAAAGTGATCCTTCTCTGTCCATCAAAGTGATCTCTTTCTTGCTAGCTGCGTCAAAGTGATTCCTCTCTGGTCAGCTACGTCATTATAATCCTTCTCTAACCAACTGCATCAAAGTGATCCTTCTCTGTCCAGCTCCATCAAAGTGATCCCTCTCTGGCTAGCTGTGTCAAAGTGATCCCTCTCTGGCTAGCTGTGTCAAAGTGATCCCTCTCTGGCTAGCTGTGTCAAAGTGATCCCTCTCTTGCTAGCTGCGTCAAAGTGATCTCTCTCTAGCAGGCTGCGTCTAATGGTGGCCATACACTCTACAACCATCGCAAGACTTTAGTCTTGCGATGGTTGTAAAGGGATTAAAAAAACGCACGATCTGCCTATCTTGGACAGGCAGATCGCACTCTCCATCATCGCAAGCCCGCCCCCCTGAGGGGCGGGCTTCCGATGACCGCAATGCTGAACGGGCAGTGTGCGCGTGCGCACACCGGCCCGTTCAGCATTTGTCTTCCGAGCACCGTTCTAACCAGCCGAGAATCGTACGATTCCCGGCAGGTTTTCGAACATGCTGGTTCGACGGAAGACGTGCGACCGTACAGTAGAAACGGTCGCACGTCTCCGTTCACACTGCTCGATTCTCGTACGAACGCGGGATTTCCCGCCATTCTCGTACGAGAATCGAGCAGTGTATGGGCACCTTTTGTGATCTCTCTCTCTCTGGCCTGCTCCATCAAAGTGATCCCTTTCTGTCCAGCTGTGTCAAAGTGATCCCTCTCTGGCCAGCTGCGTCATAGTGATCCCTCTCTGGCCATCCTCATCATAGTGATCTCTCTCTGGCCATCTGTGTCATAGTGATCCCTCTCTGGCCATCTGCGTCATAGTGATCCCTCTCTCGCCATCTGCGTCATAGTGATCCCTCTCTGGCCATCTTCATCATAGTGATCCCTCTCTGGCCATCTGCGTCATAGTGATCCCTCTCTCGCCATCTGCGTCATAGTGATCCCTCTCTGGCCATCTACGTCAAAGTGATCTCTCTCTGGCCAGCTACCTCAAAGTGATCCCTCTCTGGCCAGCTACCTCAAAGTGATCCCTCTCTGGCCAGCTGCATTAAAGTGATCTGTCTTTGGCTAGCTACGTCAAAGTGATCTCTCTCTGGCCAGCTACCTCAAAGTGATCTCTCTCTGGCCAGCTCCATCAAAGTGATCTCTCTCTGGCCAGCTCCATCAAAGTGATCTCTCTGGCCAGCTGCATTAAAGTGATCCGTCTTTGGTTAGCTGTGTCAAAGTGATCTCTCCTTGGCCTCTCTCTAGTCTACTGGGCAAAGTGCCAATATCAACATGCTTATAGCATTGTGTAATGGAGATTTGGTACCAATATGGGGCAAAACTCTTCAGGTGCTAATGGAGTGTTATCACTCAAAACTCTGCACACTATGTACCCAGAGCCTCCGGTCTGTACCTGACATCACTTCATGGCTGTAAGTGACATCACTTCCTGTCAGTATTCCATAGCGACGTTCCGTCTGGGTGTAGGTGAGAACACCAACTTGTGAACTTCAGAGGAACCGCCGCCCCCGAGAACCGTCTCGTAGTTGTGAACACGGCCTCGTCATTGTTACCGAGTGTCCCGGAATCTGGAGGACAGTCCCGGGATTTGGGATCCTGTCCCAGTGTGTCCTCATCCTGCAGGATCCAGGGTGATGTGCAGACGGGCAGCGAGTTGCTGATGGCTGGAACATTCTCCGGGTCTCGGGACCAGTTTCTGCAATGATGCCAGACTGTCGGGTGGAGGGATCTCCTTTGTGACGGTGAAAGTAAAACTCTGACATCAGCAGAGAGACCGCGACGCCGGAGAGTGTGATCAGGTAAGTAGAGTCACCAATGATGGGACTAAAATATAATTCCACCCGGAATTCCACCATCACAAGATCATCAGATGACATCTACCATAGAGGAACACCCCTCCATCTTTTCTATGTACCATGTCCCTCTAAACCAGAGGATCAGCATGACTACAAGCAGCCCGGACGTGAGTGGAGTTGAGCAGAGTTCCTGTAAGGTCTTGTACAGATGGGCGGCAGGCTGTGGCGACTCTGGGAATAATAAATAGGGGGCACATAAGATACCACAGTCAAAACTGGGGGGGCACTAATAATTGCGCCAGCTATAGAGCACTACAAATCCCAGCAATACATTATACAGCAATGCAGAATACCACCAGCTACAGATGACTACAAATTCCAGCAATACATTATACAGCAATGCAGAATACCACTAGCTACAGAGGACTACAAATCCCAGCAATACATTATACAACAATGCAAAGTACCACCAACTACAGAGGACTACGAATCTCAGCAATACGTTATACAGCAATGCAAAGTGCAACCATTTAATATCTCAGCAATACATTATACAGCAATGCAAAATACCACCAATTACAGAGGACTACAAATCTCAGCAATACATTATACAGCAATGCAGAATACCACCTGTGTCCACTGCCCCTCTAAGGCTCTCCCACTGCCACTGTGCCACCTCTCTCATTTCCCACTGCCACTGTGCCACCTCTCCCACTGTGCCACCTCTCTCATATGAATGCAGCTGCTAGACTCATGCACCTAACCAACCACTCAGTGTCTGCAACCCCCCTCTGCCAATCCCTACACTGGCTTCCTATAGCTCAAAGGATAAAATTCAAAAAATTAACAACCGCGTACAAAGCCGTCCACAACTCTAGCCCCGGCTATATCTCAAAGTATCACCCTAAGAGTCCCCTCCGCTCTTCACAAGACCTCCTGCTTTCCAGCTCCCTAGTCAACTCCTCCCATGCTCGCCTCCAGGACTTCACTAGAGTCTCTCCCATCCTCTGGAACTCTCTACCCCAACCTGTCCGTCTATCTCCCACACTGACTGCCTTTAGGCGATCCCTTAAGACTCAACTCTTCAGGGAAGCCGATCCCACCTCAACCTGACCACTGAACCATTCATCCCCACACAGCTACCTCATCATGTATCACTTGCCCCTCCCTTTTAGATTGTAAGCCCTCACGGGCAGGGCCCTCCTTACCATCTTGTCTTATCTTGTATTGTGACTGTAATGTCTTCCTTATATTGTAAAGCGCTGGGCAAACTATTGGCGCTATATAGATCCTGTATAATAATAATTTCCCACTGCCACCTCTTTTCACTGCATTGTCCACTCCGGCTCCCCCTCCTGGCTCTTCCACTACCACCTCTGTGTCCACTGACCCCCCTCTGGTTCTTTCACTACCACTGTGCCACTCTCTCCTCTGACACCTCTATGTCCACTGCCACCGCCATGTAAGTTACACGGATATATCAGTAAAATCTGTATTGCATTTACACAGCATATCACTGAACACTTGCTGCAAGTTATACTGAATACAGCTCGCAGCAAGTGTTTAGTGACACAGCAATAATTATAAAATGAATCTTTTTTTTTTTTTACACTGTGTTAATAAAAGCTGCTTTGTTTTATACTTTATTAGT
>NW_017309102.1:99869-100233 GCF_000935625.1 Nanorana parkeri | reverse complement strand
AGACACACACATACACACACACATACATACACAGACACACATATATACACACACATACATACATACACAGACACACACACAGACACATACATACACACACATATACACACACACAGACACACACACAGACACACACACATACTGGGGGATGTGCAGCTTTGCCCTAGGCAAGGCAGCATCGCCGCCCTCAGCGAATCTGCCGCTCCAGGCAAACGCCTTGTTTGCCTCGCGGCAGATACGCCCCTGCTTACACAGGGAGAGGCGTCTAAAAGTCTCAGTGATGCAGAGAGAGGATGAACAGTGTTTTTGTGTTTAATATGTTATTTATTAAAGGAGAAGTATGAGGGGGGGGGGCTTTCCACTC
>NW_017309102.1:93670-99763 GCF_000935625.1 Nanorana parkeri | reverse complement strand
GGCGGAACGGATGGGGGAGGGGGCGGGTACAGCTGGCTCTGCCTCTAGATAGGAGGAGCCGGCTGTCACTCACGCAGCTGGGCGGATCCAGACATCGATGTCGAGATCCGCTGCGGCGTCTCAGTATACCGCGAGCTGCAGCTCCCTATATACTGAGCCTAGGGTGACGGGAGGACGCTAGTTTGTGTCCTCCCGTTACCCTAAGGAGGACTATGGGGGAAAACACTGACCCCGTACTTCTCCTTTAAGTAAAAATCAGAGCTTGTGGAGAGCGTCTCTGCTAATGGGGGGTCGGGTAATCCTCATATGATATGTGTCAAGCATCTGGTCAGGGCCGGCCTTAGGCCTTTAGGGTTAGGGTTAGGGCTGTGTGAGAAAGCTTTACAGCGCCCCTCAGTGACCACACCCCTCAGTGGCCACACCCTTCAGTGGCCACACCCTTCAGTGGCCACACCCCCAGTAACCATCCCCACCCATTTCCCCCCAATATCCGCACCATTTAAAGAATCCTATTTTGTTAAGCCGCAAAGAAACATATTAAAAAGTGATAAAAATAAAACTCTTATTCAAAGGTATTAAACTTGTCGGCACAATAGAAGTATTTCCATCAAATAAAACAACAGAAGGCGAACAATAAATGTCAGATTACAATGGAGTCTATAAAAATGGAGTCTATAAAAATGGAGTCTATAAAAATAAAGTGTCCGGTTGTCATGCCGACCCCTTTCTTCCAGTCAGTGCATCTAGAAAAGTAAAAATAGAAGAACCCGACTCCGTGTAAATTATAATAATAACGATTTGTTTGAGAATGTGCGGCGGCCATGTTGGCCACTGGCGTGTTCTGTGAATGCGTGCCGCCGTCTTGGAGGCGGGGAGCATGACGTTGCGTGACGCCATGCATGCTTACCTTTAGTAATATGAAATGGAGCGGACAAGAGCCCCGAGGTCCTTACTCTCGCGCCGGGATGTGAATATAGGGCTTCAACAACAGAGCCCCGGAAAACCGAAAATATTCCCCAATGCACCCCATCGAAAAGCCTTCTCGGCATCCAAAGAGAGGAGCAGCAGAGAAGGTTTCTCAGAGTGTTCTGAAAATTGCAATAGATCGACCCCACGTCTGGTGCCGTCTGGTAGACATGCGCACTGCCAAAAAATTCGTTTAGTTTCGTTTTAAATTCGGATTTGTGTTATTTCGTTTTTCGGGATTCGGGTGTGAAAGTCAATTCGGATTCGGAATTCGGATTCGGACGAAATTCGGTAGCGGTAGGTCGAACGTTCGTTTCGTTTTCGTTTCTTATTCGTTTCGTTCGTTCGTGACTTTTGAGGGGGAAAAAAATATTTTTCTCCTTCTCTAATGTCACTTTGCTCCAACGAACGAAACGAATAAGAACCGAAAACGAAACGAACGTTCAACCTACCGCTACCGAATTTCGGAAATGGAAATTCGGATTCGTTTGCATTCGTTATGTCTGTAATTCGGAATTCGGATACATCCGAATGTCCGAATTTCCGAAAATTCGTCCGAATTTCGATTCGGAAAGGAAACGAATGGCACGTGTCTACCGTCAAAGCCCACCTGGTCAGAGTGGATGAGATCAGGGAGAACCGGCAGGAGGCGGTTAGCAATCAGCTTCGCATAGATCTTAACATCCGTGTTCAGTGATGAGATGAGGCCTGAAATTCGCGGGGTCATCTGCGGGTCGGTGGGGTTTAGGGATGGTGATAATTGTGGCTTCCAGGGATCCCCTAGGGAAGGATCCTGTGGCTGCAGCCTCATTGGCGGCAGTACATAGAGGTGGGGCTAATGCAGAGGAGAACGTTTTATAACATTCCACACTATAGCCATCAGGACCCGGGAGCTTTATGGAGGGGCAGATCGGCAATAGCCGTACGCGCTTCCCCCACCTCAAACGGGGACGGTAGCTTCAGGGCCACTACCAGGGATGGGAGCTTTACCGACTCCAAGACGTTTTGAATGTCAGAGCTAGAGGGGGGAGGGGTGGTCGATGAGTCTTTTAAGTTATATAAAGAGGTAAGTACTTACCAAACAGGTTAGCCACGTCGAGAGGGTTAGGCATTTAGCCAAAAGTGCCATTTTTCGCCCGATATATCGGTGCATCCCTGATAGAAATGTCCCAGGAATGGAGGATCCGAGCGCCATCAGCCGGCGTCAGTATCGGGATCGTCTTGCTGAGCAGTTTGGTTGGAAATCCCCATTTGTAGGAGATTTAATTGTCACGGAGCGCCCTGGTGATCGGGGGGCGAATTCCCCCTGCGTTTCTGGGCCGAAGCAGCCGAGGTGTCAGCATATAGCGATATGCGGGAATACGGCTCGGGTAGGGCAGGAGATTGTTTGGAGGCATATTGTCTGAGATTGTCTGTTCCCCCTGATAATAAGACCTAGTACTATTTTTGGGAATCGCTCAAATGTAAGACCTACGCCGAAAATAAGACCCAGTTGCGACCATTCCCGGGGCCGGTGGCGGCATAAGGGGGGGGGGGGAATTTGAAGAGCCGCGGGAGAGAATCGGCGGTGACAGGAAGCCGGCACTAGAGGAAGCGAGGGGGCACCGGAGGGAGCAGAGCCGCATAAGCCGACGCCTCCTCTATAGCCCCGCCTCCTGTCACAGGCGGAGTCATACCAAATGCGCTCCGCCTGTGGGGAATCCATAGTGACAGCGCCGCTCATGCTGGCCAGCGATTGGTTAGCAAATTGCTCTTGGAAATGTACGGCGCCCCCGATTGCCCCGATCACCAGATTTTTCTACATGAATAAGTGCGGATTGTTGTACATTAAAAAAAAAATCAAAATAAGACCGACCCCCGAAAATAAGACCTCGCGTGTGTTTTGGAGCCCCAAAAAATATAAGACATTGTCTTATTTTCAGGGGAAACGCGGTACATCAGTCTCTCTTTGATGTGGTAAAAGTGGATCCTGGCGATGATACCTCTCGCAATAGAAGCTGGTAGGTGGTTAGGCTTACGGAGCCTATGAGCCCGATCCAGCAGGAGTTCTGGGCCGGAGCAGTTCAGCAGTAAAGCGTGAAGAAGCTGCCGCAAAAATGGCAGAATCTCTGCTGGGCCCGCAGATTCAGGGATCCCCCGGAATTTTACCTTGTTTCTTCTGGATCTGTCCTTCCAGGTCGGTTATTTTTTCCTGGAGATTCTGAATGAGGTGGCCCTGATCATTGTATGCGGCTACCAGATCGTTATGAGCGGCGGCACAATCATTAAAGGGCGATTCCACTTTATCTGTGCGGGAGCCCAATTCAGAAATGCGAGATTGCGGGCCAGGAAGTGAGGATTGGAGATCATGATGGAATTCTGAGCGCAGGGACAGCAGTAACGGTGACTCCTGAGGTAACGGTGACTCCTGAGGTAACGGTGACTCCTGAGGTAACCGTGCCTCCTGAGGTAACTGTGACTCCTGAGGTAACTGTGCCTCCTGAGGTAACTGTGACTCCTGAGGTAACGGTGCCTCCTGAGGTAACTGTGCCTCCTGAGGTAACCGTGCCTCCTGAGGTAAATGTGCCTCCTGTGGTAAATGTGCCTCCTGTAGTAACTGTGCCTCGTGAGGTAACCGTGCCTCATGGAGGGGGCCCAGGACAGGAGGAAGGGGCCCCACGGTGACCGCTGATTACCAGGATATTTATTATCCCGGTAACCGCTAATGTCAGTACCGGGACCTCTTCCTCCTGTCCTGGGCCCTACATGCTTCACGCTGCTCCCATCACCTTGTTCCCGGGCGCAGCGCGAAGCCGGGGCAGCAGCCAATGAGTGGGAAGCGGTGTTATCCCCGCCCCCCTCATCGCACAGAACGCTGCCGAATAGAGCAGCTGCTGCGGACACGAAGGAGGAGATATAGGGAGCTGGGACTATGAAGGTGACATGGGGTCCGGGAGCTTAGAGGTCCTGTGACGCAGCTCTCAGATCAGGCGGGCCATACTCGATCGCGGCCAGACCCCGCCCCCCGGCACAAGGATAATTTTGTCATGTGACTGTAGTTTTCAAATTCAGCTAAAAAATAACTTTTGTAGAAAAAAAGGGATTTTTTTTTTTTCTAATGTGAATGTTTTGTGAGTTGAGTGTAAAATTCGTGTTTTTTCGGACGGGAAGGGGGCGTGGCAAAGCTTTCTTTCGGTGGCATTATCCTCATTTCATTTTCAGGGTGTTTTATTATGTTGTAGCTTACCGATCCTTAGATGTGGCGGCTGCATTTGGTTTCTTTTTTTTGGGGGGGGGGGTAAAATTAACATTTTGGAATTTATGAAGATATTCACATCTAATTCTTTATTTTGTGTATGTTGTGTAATGGCAGAAACATCTATGACGTCATCATACACATGAAATGTTACTTTACATACATAAGAATATATAAAGTTTTAGACCCTAGAGGTCTATATCACAGCAGCTTCAGCCTAAACACTTCACTTATTTGATTAACATTGGTTTGGAATATTAGCGCTGCCCATTTAGTTTCTATTGTACTTATTGTTCAGCGTTTGTTATGTACAGGAGCAGTTCTTACCCCTACGAAGGGCTTCCGAAATCATCTCCCAGTGTCATGTGACCACATCACGTTACCATCCAGTCCCTCTGCAGTGTTCCTTCTTCCTCAACAGCATTTCTTATAATGGAGAGCAGATCTGACCTGGTATTAACCCCTTCATGACTGACCTTGTTCTTAGTTTCTGTTGGTAAATGACTGACACACGTTGTTACATTGTTGCTGTGTGATTCTTCCACGTCAGTCATATACTTTCTTACAAAGCGCACCCGCACATGTTATATATTGTATTATAGAGGACAGATCGGGCGATATATTTATATCACATATGTGTACCTAACGCCTCACTGAGGACAAATACAATATTTTTAAAAAAGGAGGAAAAAAATTAAAGAAAACACTTTTTTTCACCCAGTTTTGATTTGTAGTATTTTTTTAACAAAATGCAAAATTTACAAAAAAAAAAAAAATATGCAATAAATACATTCATTGATTTGTCCTTTATTTGGAAAAAAATCTCCCATCCCCCGAGGATTGTAGAAATGTTTCTGTACTTCTCGGCCTAAAACTAAAACCTAACATTTTTCAATCTTTTTTCTCAAAAAGCTAAAAGTGGTCACCTGGCATACAATGTCACTGAGTGTCACACGTAGTGGCAGCAAAATACTTTGAACATCACTGTCATGAGGGGGTTAAATAACAAAAATTAACCCCTTAGGGTCAAAAAATAAATCTGAAGCTCAGCAGCAGATTTTCATTGTAAGGGGTTAAGTTTTATATAATCGCTAGTATAAAAATATATTTAAATGTATCAGTTTCTTTGTTACATTTATTTTTATTTGTTACGTTTATTTTTTATTTTTTTTACACTTTATTTTTTGTTTTGTTTACACTTTTCACAATTTTTTAAACCATTTTTTGCATTTTTATTTTATTTATTTAATGATAGTCGGCCGTCATTGTGAATGAATCTCACTATTGCTGCTTGATACATTAATTAATTCATTTTTGGTTATTATTCGGATACTTGAAACGTAAGAAGAGCCAATAATAGCCTCAGTGACACCGATTCTGCAGCATTTCGGGAATCAGTTGTCACTAAAGGTTTTCTGATCGTTCCAACAACCGTCAGAAAACTGCAACATTGTATCAGGAAGAGAGACATTATGTTTCTATTGCTGAAAGTTATTTTTTTTAAAAGCCGGTATACGATCAGGACTCCTCCATCTATAGCAGCTGTCAGAGTGCCGGCAAGAGCTGCAAATGCGTCTCTGCTCTCACTCTCAGGCGCCCGATTCCTGAAGAAGATCGGGTGTCTGAAAATGGTTAACTCTTTCATTACTGGACGCCGCCTCTATACTGACCCGTCCATTAATGAACGGTAACCGCTGATTCTTAGATGTTACCAGCATTGTAGAGCAGCAAATAACTGGTCACATACAGTGTACGTGGCCAGTTATTTGAGCACTTCACGTACAGTGTAAGTCTCCCGTCACGAAGGGGTTAAGGAGATTATTTTATGGTATTGTCTCACATTATTTTGTAAATAAAGCTCCTCTCCAGGCTATCGTTCACCCCGCACCCCC
>NW_017309102.1:92284-93453 GCF_000935625.1 Nanorana parkeri | reverse complement strand
CCCCCCCCCCCCCTCCAATCACTAGAAAATAACAGTAAAATGTCCCCTTTATTCAGCTAGATTTTATGATCTTCTGATGTTCCAGTCCCGAGACTTCTCCCTCGGGGAGTTGGGTCCTTCTTCATGTGTCCATGCTCCCACCTGTAGGAGTTATTTTCCAAGAAGAGCCGCACTCAACGCTTCCTCCAAATAAATCCATTCGTTCCTACGATTAAGCCCTGTGGGTGAAACATGTAAGGAGAGAGTTTCTTTCATCCCGGGAGCTTTGGAAGGTGTATGCTGTTCCATGGATTGAAATAAAATTTAGATTTATTTGGAGGAAACATTGAGTGCCGCTCTTCGTGGAAAATAAGCAATACCTGGTGTTTATTTTGTACTGAAATGTTAAATGTATCTGAGCAGAGGAGATCAGACTTCTGATACCCGTATAAGACAGTCAATGAGTCTTGTAGGACACTGGACTTCTGCAGTCAGGAAGCACGCAGCGGGCAGGGGAAGGGGAGGGAATTAAAGAGCAGTACAATTTTCCACCAGCCACCAGGGGCAGAAGCAGATGGGACAGAAGCAGAGGAGGCTGAAATTTCACTATCACGTACCTGGTAGAGGACTGACTTGGCTGAGGAGGCCTACCTTGCGGCTCTTGTCTCACACCCCTGGAAGTAGGGACAGGGAGCGGGCAGACAGAGAGTAGCACGGGCGCCGAGATGTTCAGGCCCAGTGCCTGGCAAAACTCCAGCAACAGATTCCCTGGAAGGTAGGCAGGGCTGGTAGCCAGCTGAGGGAAATGAGTGGTCAGGAGCAGGAATAGAGAGAAGTCAAGCAAGCCAGGGGTCAAAGCCAGTATGATACCGAGGGAGCAGGGAGAGGCAGAATCCCGGAGCAAGCAGAGGTCATGGCAGGCAGCAATGAGTCGTAGTCAAAGCAATCCGGGTCAAGGCAACAGGTGATCAAGCTGGAGGATTACGAGGCGTTCCCACTCTCCTGGTTGTATTGTTTAGCTTTTATTTTACATTATGAAGAAAGTAAGATGAGGAGATGGAATAACTGAGGGAATTATGGCTGCTGGAGAATATAACAAGCCCGGGGCTGACTTGGCCTACTAGGCCCCAAGTAAAATATCAGTTTGGGTGGCCTGACCCTTATACCAATACATTTTATGTGAAACTCTA
>NW_017309102.1:65198-92171 GCF_000935625.1 Nanorana parkeri | reverse complement strand
TTTAGCTTTTATTTTACATTATGAAGAAAGTAAGATGAGGAGATGGAATAACTGAGGGAATTATGGCTGCTGGAGAATATAACAAGCCCGGGGCTGACTTGGCCTACTAGGCCCCAAGTAAAATATCAGTTTGGGTGGCCTGACCCTTATACCAATACATTTTATGTGAAACTCTAATTTTCCTCTTTTCCAGAATGTTATGGAAGAAGTCAACCAAACATCTAGTGGAAGTTTCATCCTCCTTGGTCTATCTGATGTCCCGTATCTTCAGTCACTTTGTTTCCTTGTGTTCCTTGTGATGTACATAGTCACACTGTCAGGAAACCTTCTACTGATCATCGTGGTGAGGATCAACCCCAAGCTACAGACCCCCATGTACTTCTTCCTGAGTAACCTCTCCATTATTGATATTAGTTTCTCATCCACCATTGTTCCCAAGCTCCTCCAAAACACTCTGGTCAAGGACAGAAGTATCTCCTGGTTGGGATGTGCAATGCAGATGTTCTTCCATATGGGTTTAGGAGCTACAGAGTGTGTTCTTCTAGCCGTCATGGCCTATGACAGGTATGCTGCCATCTGTAGACCATTGCACTACAACACCGTCATGAACAAGATGTTGTGTGCCAGTTTAGCTGCCGGGTCATGGAGTGTTTGCTTTCTGAATTCTCTCATACATGTTGTCCTCACCTTCCAACTCCCCTACTGCAAGTCCCACCATGTCCACCACTTCTTCTGTGAGCTACCACCTGTTCTTCGAATGTCCTGCCGCAACACTTTGTTGAATGTGATTGGCATGTACATCGCTGCTGGGACTTTTGCATTGTCCTCTTTCTGCTTGACTCTGATCTCGTATGTCCACATCATCTCCAACATCCTGAAGATCCGTTCCTCACAAGGAAGACACAAAGCGTTCTCCACATGTGGCTCCCACCTGACCGTGGTGGTTCTCTACTACGGGACCATCTTTTTTGTGTATCTGAGACCCCGCTCCACCTACTCTCCCGAAATAGACAAAACCGTGTCAGTTCTCTATACGGTAGTGACCCCCATGCTGAACCCCTTGGTCTACAGTATGAGGAACAAGGACGTCAAAAACACAGTAATGAGACGAAAAAAAATCCTGTAACCCAAAATGTGAATTTGCATTTCAAGACATCGTTGCGTGAGAGATCGCCAAGGAGGAAACGTACTTCTGGAGACTCCCAAGACTGGCCATATGAATTCTACATCTCCAATAGACATGTGCGATTCGATTCGAAATTCATACGAATTTTCCTGAAATTCGTAGATTCGTAAGCATAGGAAATCCGAATTGCAGTTTCCGAATTATATCCGAAATACGAAATTCCGTTATTGAATTTCGGATCCGAATTTCTTTGAAACGGGAACTAATATTACCCCTGTAAATGAGGTTGAACAACATGACAAGATTTTTTTTTTAATCCGAAATACGGATCCGCTGCTGCTGAGAGTTGCGTTACAATACACAGGCAGGAAATACGAAATTCCGTTGACGTATTTTCGTTCCGTTACGAACATTCGTTATATTGAAGGTAAAAAGCAAAGTACATTTATATTGGAGTTGATGGTAGTTTTTTTTTAAGTCCGAAATATGAAATTCGGATCCGGAATCCATTGACGGAATTCGTATTTCGGATAAAAAAACAACGACCACATCGACTCCAATATTAACAAAGGTATTGTTGCTTTTTAACTTCATCATAACGAATGTTGGTAAAGTTACGAAAATGTGCCGAAACTAACGAAAATCCGTATTTCGTACCAATCCGAATTGAGTTTCGGATACGAATTACGAAATAACGGATATTCCGAAACGAAACGGAACAAATTTTTTGACGGCGCACAAGTCTAATCTCCAACTGTGACTGGAGTTCACTCGGAAAGATCTGTCGGGGGTATAAATGATGATGATGATGATTGTAACAACCTCACAATGGTTACAAAAAATTAAAACAGGAAATCGGTGTGATGGTCAGTTATCTACAAACGTTTGGCCTTTTATTTATTTTTTGTTTGTTTAATATATTTTAATTGTTATTATTTTACTTAAATACAATACAATTTACAGTACATAGTACATTTAGAAAAAGATATCGTACTTCTATCTCTCAAATAGTTTAAATTGTATTTATCTCTAATTTAAAAAAAACATCAACTCTATTTCAGACATCCTTTGTTTTTTTTCCCCTTTCGCTGCCAAATAATTTCAACAAAATCTACCTCCACTCTCTTCTCTCATTCAATGCCACCATTCAAATCTTCTCGTGGAGCATAGGGAAGAAGTTTATACGCCTCTAGTGTTGCTTGCCCGCCCAATAATCCGAACTCTATGTCTCTCCGTCCACCTCCTCTATAAATATTCACTCTACTCTTCTTTTTATGTGCACTCATTATGTGATCAGCTTAAAGGAGAACTACGGGGTGAGGTGAGTGGAAATCACTCATCTCATAGTTCTCCTTTAAGATGTCTTGTAGGCAAATGTTCCAATGATATTGTGTTGCTTACCTTAATCCTCCAGTCTACCCTCCCTCCCCTATATACTTGTGTTCCTGTTCTTCATATAAATCCTAAGTAAAAAGAATTCCCCAAAAAATAACCATTTCGTTAACAAACCTTATATGTGCCTATCCCCATCTGCTTTACCCTTTTAACTACCCCTGATATATAACCCCTTACCTCCTCTACCTGCCCCCATCACGTCTTTCTCCCCTTCCTCCAGAAGACATTCTTCATTCCTTATTGTCCTAACACTCATACAGGTCATTTATCTATAAATAAATATCTGAATTAAAGGAGAACTATGAGGGGGGAGGGGGAGGGGCTTTTCACTCACCTCATAGTTCGGGGTCTAGGGTGACGGGAGGACGCTAGTTTGTGTCCTCCCGTCACCCTGAGGAGAACTATGGGGAAAAGCCTGACCCCATACTTCTCCTTTAATGATTTATGTACCTATCCAGTGGTCATATCTTTGCCACTTAGCCGTGTATTCGTTACCCTTCCGTTCTTATTTCTTTTAATTTACTTCTATTTTGTATTAATAATATCTATGGATACACAATCTCTTCCCAACTATGTCCCCTTCTTTCTGCTTTATCCTTCTCTAACACTTTCCTGAATTCCTCTGACTGTCTATATATTACCCAACCGGCTGCCCCCCGGAGGGAGGAAGGAGGGATGGTGGAGGGAGGGATGGTGGAGGGGGGAAGGAGGGATGGTGGAGGAAGGGATGGTGGAGGAAGGAAGGAGGGATGGTGGAGGGAGGAAGGAGTGATGGTGGAGGGAGGAAGGAGGGATGGTGGAAGGAGGGATGGTGGAGGAAGGAAGGAGGGATGGTGGAAGGAGGGATGGTGGAGGGAGGAAGGAGGGATGGTGGAGGGGGGAAGGATGGTGGATATCCATTTCCTTGCCACCAGTCTCCTAGCGGTAAATAGGGATCTGTGTGTAGCCAATTTCAGGTACAAATCCCTCCGAGGGATATCACACACTGGAAGTACGCAGACTCTGGGTGTGTCATCTAACAATATACCGAAGACAGAGTGAACAACCTTAAGCGCTGCACCCCAATATCGGGCCAATTGAGGACATCTCCACAGTAAATGTATCAGGGATCCTTGGTGAAAACCACATTTTGGACATACGATGTTGAACAGGAAGTCCGGAGTAGGATAGGTCCTGGGCAAAATAAATAGTTGGGTAAGTCTATGAGACGTAGACAAAGAAATTGAGAGAACGGCCCTCACAGCGCCCCTCCAGTCATCTGTAATAGGGCCTAGGTCGTTCTCCCACCTACTCTAGCCACTCAAAGGAGATTGTAGTGTCGAGTTGGTTAATAAGCGGGTATATAGATATGAAATAATACCCTGAGTATGACAGGCAGCAACAAGGGTGTCCAGGACCAGTGTGGAGTTGAAATGTGGACAGACCTTACCAAATTGGGTTCTGGGTGCCGCCATCTTGTTTATGACATCAGTGACACCAAGCAGATAGTTAATTTTAAACAGTTTATCGCTAATGTTGCTGCCACCATTAAACATTTTGTACATGGAAATCATGTCCCCCCTTAATCTCCTCACCTCTAATGTGAACATGTTTAAATTTAGTAGCCTCGTCTCGTAGCTCTGATCCTCCATCCCCTCCCCCTCGTCTCGTAGCTCTGATCCTCCATCCCCTCCCCCTTGTCTCGTAGCTCTGGTCCTCCATACCCCTAATTAGTTTGGTTGCCCTTCGCTGGACTTTTTCCAACTCAAGGACATCTTTTCTTAGTACTGGTGACCAGAACTGGACCGCGTACTCCAGATGAGGTCGAACCAATGATCTATAGGGTTAGAGTTCAGTTACGAATTACGAAATACGAAATAACGGATATTCCGAAACGAAACAGAACGAATTTTTTGACGGCGCACAAGTCTATAAAACATAAGAATATAGTTATGTTATCCCTTATGAACCTCACGACAGCTGTTTTTATTACCTGTTTTATTTAAAACCTTGAATAAAAAAACTATGGTTAAAAGAAAATAAAACATAAGAATATATAAAGTTTTAGACTTAAAGAAAGAAACAGTTTGTAAAGCGTCTGAAGCTCTGGAGACGGATGATGAGCGGTCACAGAGGACCAGAGGAGGTTCAGCCGGGAAATGAAGCAATCAGCGTCTTGTTGCCGAGCTGAGGGAAGCTCGTTATATAAGGGAGAACCTTCTTCCACAGAACGCAGACCGTCCTCCCGCTCTATCACCTTCACATTCACATTCATATTTCATAAATACAGAGAATTGGTGATAAGGAAATTACAACTTAAATACAAGCAAAATAATAACATTTATTTATATACATTTTTATATTTTTCTAGAAGGAAATGTCTAAAATCTGATCCGTTCCCCGAATATTTAAACTCTGCCGACTGAGGTGAAGCACAAAGTATCGATCTGTAGAATCTCTCAGATTCATTTTTATGATACAAAGTTATAAATCCGCGTTTTTAGCGGGAGGAATGACGAGGATTCTTTACGTGTTATTTTCTTCTCAGAATTATTTTATTTTCTCTTCATTTTAAAAGATAAAAAATAAGAGAAGAAGACTCGTCTCCGGGACTGAGAACGTCAATGTGACAACAGCTAACCGGCGTTACCGCAGATTGTAAGTAGGCGTGTCACGTGACTGCGCGTCCTGGTGATCACATGACTCGGATTGCCATTCTCATACTCAGAGTTACATTTCCAATCATTCTTTTTTTATGTAATTTTGTGTAACATCACCACAAGTATAATAACAGTAAAATGTCCCCTTTATTCAGCTGGATTTATGATCTTCTGATGTCCCAGTCCCGAGACTTCTCCCTTCTTCTGTACTCGGGAAGTTGGGTCCTTCTTCATGTGTCCACGTTGGTTGGACTCTTCTTATTAGGTGTCCAATGGTGGGGTTCCCTCTTGGTCCAGGAGAGTAATCTTTATTCTGTTGTCAGATGTACTCTGCTGTGCTGTGTCCTGCCGGCAAAGATTGCTCAAAAAAACTTCTCCAAATGTCTGTCAACAATTATAACTTTATATCTCGGTGTGAACGGCAAATGAAGTACAGTGAGCAATAACTGGTCCACGACACTCACCGCTCAGATTCCGCACTCAGATCCATATTAGGAGGAACCTCCAGGTGCTGGCAGAAGGCTCGCTCCCACCTGTAGGAGTTATTTTCCAAGAAGAGCCGCACTCAACGCTTCCTCCAAATAAATCCATTCGTTCCTACGATTAAGCCCTGTGGGTGAAACATGTAAGGAGAGAGTTTCTTTCATCCCGGGAGCTTTGGAAGGTGTATGCTGTTCCATGGATTGAAATAAAATTTAGATTTATTTGGAGGAAACATTGAGTGCCGCTCTTCGTGGAAAATAAGCAATACCTGGTGTTTATTTTGTACTGAAATGTTAAATGTATCTGAGCAGAGGAGATCAGACTTCTGATACCCGTCTCCATACTGAGCCCCAACATATCATTGCACCATTGCTCCAGCAACCCAGGGGTCAGTGTGATCTGATTTATAACTAACAATACAATTCAGTTCACAGTTCAATGTGCACAGGGAGGGGGAGGGCTCTGCAGTAACGCTTTCTCATCCAGATGAAACTGGCTCGATGCAGGTTATGTGCACCACATAGGACACAGCAGCAGTGATTGACACTGAAGCCCAGGGGGTGTGTATAGGACAGTCAATGGGTCTTGTAGGACACTGGACTTCTGCAGTCAGGAAGCGTGTCTGATGCAGGAAGCACACAGCGGGCGGGGAAGGGGAGGGAATTGAAGAGCAGTACAATTTTCCACCAGCCACAAGGGGCAGAAGCAGATGGGACAGAAGCAGAGGAGGCTGAAGTTTCACTATCACGTATTTGGTGGAGGACTGACTTGGTTGAGGAGGCCTTCCTTGTGGCTCTTGTCTCACACCCCCGGAAGTGGGGACAGGGAGCGAACAGATAGAGAGTAGCACGGGTGCCGAGATGCCCAGGCCCAGTGCCTGCCAAAAGTCCAGCAACAGATTCCCTGGAAGGTAGGCAAGGTTGGTAGCCAGCTGAGGGAACAGAGTGGTCAGGAGCAGGAACTGGAGAGAAGTCATGCAAGCCAGGGGTCAAAGCCAGACGGTCAGCACGGTACCAAGGGAGCAGGAAGAGGGAGAATCCCGGAGCAAGCAGAGGTCATGGCAGGCAGCAATGAGTCGTAGTCAAAGCAATCCGGGTCAAGGCAACAGGTGATCAAGCTTAGCAGTAACACAGGAACATAAGCTGAGACCATTCAGCACTGATCAATGGAACAGGCCAGTGTATATGGGGTCATCAATCAGAGGAAGACTTGTCACTTCCTATGCGCCCCGTTAGCACGTCTGTTATGTTGCCTGCTCACTAGCGCATGCTTTCCGATAGAACGGAAAGCTGGGACCCGCGCATGCGCCATAGTGTGTGAACTCCCGGCTATAGCCTTACATTCACTTTAATACTGCGCCTAAAAATCTAGCGACCCTAAATATAAAATATGGGCTCTGGTTTAGAATTCTGGCTCACAAACTGGCAACCTCTGGGGATGGAACATTTCTTGTGGAAACTGCAAACATTTCCCAATGGACACCACAGACCCTCCTATGGCCCACATTGGTTACATACGGCTTGATGTAGTAGTTCTTGCCTTGTCGTTGTATACATGCGGAGAGATGTGTGTTACAGTGACTGTAGACAGCAGCTCCAGTTCATCCGGCTGTTTCATTTATTGGGGAGTTTGGAACATAAAAGGTCAGTAATAAAAGGGGTCGGTCCACCCAACATGATATTTCGGTGTTTGGTAGTTACTAGAAGGTTAATCCACCTGAAACTTTGTCATGTCTCTATGGACTCTGTTAGCGAGTCTTTTGCACTTGAGTTCCCAGGTCTGTGCACATCCTGCGGCCACTCCGAGGCGTTCCCACTCTCCTGGTTGTATTTTTTTAGTTTTTATTTTACATTATGAAGAAAGTAAGATGAGGAGATGGAATAACTGAGGGAATTATGGCTGCTGGAGAATATAACAAGGCCGGGGCTGACTTGTTCATCCAAGATGTGGGTAGACATGGAACTGCGTTGGACTACCCAACCCTTGTCCACTATAGCATGGTTAATGGACAAGTACATCCCATCCACTCTTGCTTCTCACCCTTTGATAGGGGCCTCCATTAAAGAGCTGTCCTCCCTCCATTGAAAAGGTATGCTGACCACATGTGACGGACCCCTCACTCCATTGAGTGACAACCCAGACTTTCCACCAGGATCTAAGACAGACTTCTTACGCCACTGGAAACTAGAAGACACCCTGAACGCTCAGCGATTCTTCCGGGATCAATGCTTCTTAAGCAAAGTGGATATGGAGACCACATTTCAATTAGCAAAGGGTCCCATGGTGGACATACTTCCAGATCAGACATTACTTACTTGGTAGAAAAAAAGATTTTTCTAGGAAACTAACACCCTTTGAGAAAGCATGCTCGGGGGAAAGGCCCCGCTAGCAGGGGCGTAACTAGAAATCCCAGGGCCCCATAGCAAAATTTTGTATGGGGCCCTGTGATTGCTGGTTATGCCCCTTGCAGAGCCCACCATAGACTCTCTATGGTGGGCTCTGCAAGGTCTCAGTTGAGCTGCACGCCTCTTACCTGTCAGCGTTGTCCACCTCCGTGGTTGCCGCCGGCCAGGCCCCTGCCTCCTCTTCCGTCCCTGGGCTCAGCCTCCTTCGATCGACGGGCCCCGCCTCCTCTTACATCACTGGCCCCACCTGCTCTTAGATCGCTGGCCAGTGATGTGAGAGGAGGCAGGGTTGCTATTAGGCGGGCCCGCCTCCTTTAGCTGCAAACGCCGGTGTAACCGGCCTATTCTGCTGCATCTGCTGGCTGTCACTGACACAGCTCTGCAGCGCCTGTGAGGGGGAACGTTCTCCTTCACAGCTGCTGCTGAACTATGTCAGTGACAGTCAGCACCCAGGATGCCATAGCGACCCAGGGGGCCCACACGGCATCAGAGGGATGCCTGGCCGGGCCCCCCCCTGTGCACGGGCCCCCCCTGTGCACGGGCCCCATAGCGGCCGCCTGGGTCGCTATGGCGATTGTTACGCCACTGCCCGCCAGACATCTTATCTCCTGGCTTTATACCCTGGTCAGGCGGGACACAAACCAACACATGAGTGCCTTGAAGAAAAAATGGGAAACTGAGTTAGCTCTACAGATATCAGATGAGGATTGGAAGGAGGTATGTCAGGGGACACATAGCTGCTCTATAAGTAGTAAGACTCAAGAAACCAACTTGAAAAATCCTCACCCGGTGGTATAAGACACCGGAAATTCTACATAAAATTAACCCGGCCCTGTCTGAGGTTTGCTGGAGATGTGGGTCTGAGCAGGGATCCGTGCTACACCTCTTTTGGACATGCTCCCTGCTTCAGCCATTCTGACAAAAGATTCATGGCCTGATAGGCCATATCACAGGGGCAACCATGGAATACACACCAGGTGTGTTCCTGCTACACCTCCCAGATCTAAATGGGGGGAGTTCTGCAAAATCACTGAGCAAACACTCGATCCCCCACCATTGTGGAATGGCTGAATCAGGTGAAACACATTTGCGAGATGGAAGAACTCTTATCCACTAAGCATGATCGTTTAGATAAGTTTTTCGCGACTATGGGCACCTTGGCACTCGGAGAAGACTACAATGATCTATGGACGATTCCCTCATAGGTCGCCACCGGCCCTATGCTGGATTGATGGAGACGAATGAGGCCTGACACGAATGGACTGACATGGAACCCCCAGAGGGATTTTCTGTTTCTGTCTCTTTTTCCTCCCCTAACCCTAACCCCTTTCCTCCCCTAACCCTAACCCTAAGTGTTGAGGTTACATATGTTTATGCCTGTTTAGCAGAAGATGTGGACAGCAATATAATTTTGAAGGACTTCCTGCCCAGAATACTTGGGCAAATATCTCTTTCCAATGGGGTGTACATTGTATTCCCCTGTTTATATGGCTACGATGTCTGTTCTTTCAAAAGAAAACAAATCATTAATAAACATTTATATGGAGAAAAAAAAAATCAAGCCCGGGGCTGACTTGGCCTACTAGGCCCCAAGTAAAATATCCGTTTGGGTGGCCTGACTTCTATACCAATACATTTTATGTGAAACTCTTTTTTCCTGTTTTTCAGAATTTCATGGAAGAAGTCAACCAAACATCTAGCGGAAGTTTCATCCTCCTTGGTCTATCTGATGTCCCGTCTCTGCAGGCCATCTGTTTCCTTGTGTTCCTTGTGATGTACATAGTCACAGTGTCAGGAAACCTTCTACTGATCATCGTGGTGAGGCTCAACCCCAAGCTACAGACCCCCATGTACTTCTTCCTGAGTAACCTCTCCATTATTGATATCTGTTTCTCATCCACCATTGTTCCCAAACTCCTCATAAACACTCTGACCAAGGATAGAAGTATCTCCTGGTTGGGATGTGCATTACAGATGTACTTCCATTTGGGTTTAGGAGGAACAGAGTGTATACTTCTAGCCGTCATGGCCTATGACAGGTATGCTGCCATCTGTAGACCATTGCACTACAACATCATCATGAACAAGGCATTGTGTGCCGCTTTGGCAGCTGGTGCATGGAGTGTGTGCTTTCTGAATTCTCTCATACATGTTGTCCTCACCTTCCAACTCCCCTACTGCAAGTCCCACCATGTCCACCACTTCTTCTGTGAGCTACCACCTTTACTTCGAATGTCCTGCCGCAGCACTTTGCTTAATGTGATTGGCATGTACATCGCTGCAGGGACGCTTGGCATGTCCTCTTTCTGCTTGACCCTGACCTCATACGTCCACATCATCTCCACCATCCTGAAGATCCGTTCCTCACAAGGAAGACACAAAGCATTCTCCACATGTGCTTCCCACCTGACCGTGGTGGTTCTCTATTACGGGACCATCATGTCTATATATCTGAGACCCCGCTCCACCTACTCTCCTGAAATAGACAAAACCGTGTCCATTCTCTATACGGTAGTGACGCCCATGCTGAACCCCGTCATCTACAGTATGATGAACAAGGACGTCAAAAACACAGTAATGAGACGAAATAAAATCCTGTAAACCAAAATGTTAATTTGCATTTCAAGAGAACATTGCGTGAGAGATCGCCAAGGATAAAAGTACTTCTGGAGACTCCCAAGACTGGCCATATGAATTCTACTTCTCCAACTGTGACTGGAGTTCACTCGGAAGATCTGTCGGGGGTATAAAATGATGATGATGATGATTGTAACAACCTCCCAATGGTGACAATAAATTAAAACAGGAAATAAATCGGTGTGATGGTCAGTTATCTACAAACGTTTGGCCGTATAGAGTATCCATAGACTCGGCTGGAGTTTAACGTTAAACATCTTCTTCCCGGCAAATTCCCCGAAGACGGATGATGTGGATGATCATTATCAAAACAACATGACGATAATTAAAATTAATGAAAACATAAGAGAATACGAAGTTTAGACTTTGAGAAAGGTAACGAGCAAAATAAACAATTTCCGAATATTCACAAAGGACCCGGAAGCTGCTCAGCTGGGGAACGTGGAATGTTGATGCCGCGCGGAGGGACCGCCGCGTGTCTCCTTCCCGATCTTTAACCCTCGGCAACCGAAATAACGAAAGTCAGGCGTCTAAAAATGGTGTTTTTCAGGAAGGAAATGTTGTCTATAACCGTGGTTCTCAGCTGGTGGGTCGCGACCCAAAAGTGGGTCGCTGCCTGCTTTCCACTGCACTAGGTGAGGGGCTCCTCAGGCTTCCCCCTAGCGCAGCAGTGTCAGTTCTCGTGCCAAGCAGCCATTCAAAATTTGCTGCCCCGGCGCAGAGTGTCATCTTGGGGTGAGGTGCGCTGGGGCTATGGCCGCGAGGGAGCTCCATCCATACGTGTAATGCTTATAGCTCCCTCACGTGTCCTATAGAGGTGCCTGGACCGGAGTGACGTCACATTCTGGCTCCCGGAACCTCATGAGGAAGTGCAAGGGAGCAGTACAAGCAATGCACCTATAGATGGAGCTCCGTCACAACACAGCAGCCCACATGAACCCCTACATTTTTTTTGGGAGTATTGTATTTGTGTGTGAGAATGTGTCTGTCACTGTTTTAATTGCAATCACACCACCTACTGTTCATTCTGGTGGGGAAAGTGCTGGAGATGCGCTGCATTACAATTCATTTAACTGGTACCCTAAACACACGTCCTGCCCACAGTTTGATCCACCAGAACGTGCGGTACCGCAATGCCGTGCGTTCCAGTGCGGTGCGACTTGGGTCACGACTTAATGACCGAGGACAAATGTGGGCCCCTGAGGTTCTACAGCTTGAGTAACCGCCGGTCTATAATGTTATCTTCTTCCTATGGACACTGACACGCCATCACCCACCGAGGAGAAGAGTATTCCAACCACTCCGCTCATTGATGAAACAAGACACTCGATTCACAAAGCTTTGTCATGTGACTGTGATTTCCAAATCCCCTTCAATTCAGCTAAAAAGTACTTTTGTGGAAAATAAGGATCGTTTTTCTCTAATGTGAATGTTTTGTGAGTTGAGTGTAAAGTACGTGATGTTTAGGACAGGACGGGGGTACGGCAAGGCTGTGTTTTGGTGGTATTATCCTCCTAGAAGTATTTCATTTTCTATACATTTTAATACATTGTACCGTACCAATCCCTAGATGAGGCGGCTGCTTTTTGATTCTTTTTTGGGGGGTTTCCTAAAATTATAATTCTGGTATTCATGAAAATATTCACATCTCATTCTTTTTTTTATTTTGTGTATGTTGTGTAACATCTATGACATCAGCGTACACATAAAATGCCTGACACAATTACATACGTGTTGGTTGTTTTTAGTATCTTTATATTCTCATCCTCAATGTCCCCAAAGACCTTTCCTTCCATGTAGTCCTAAACATATTGTGATTGCTGCTGGGTGCCGCCATCTTGTTTATGACATCAGTGCAGGGATCCCAACCTGGAAAAAATCAATTTTAGGGAGGTGCCCTTTTCATTTCAGGGAGGTGCCCTCTTTCCTGTGGACAGGGCCGGTGCTAGATTCTTGCCTACACAGGCAAGGTGCATTTTTGTGCCCCTCCCCGACCCCCACCCCCTGTAAAAACAGGGCATTTCGACAAGTACTTGTACTTGTCAAAATGCCCCGATGTTTGCGCTATGTTTTTTTTTTCACTTACCTTCGGCGCGGGAGCGCAGCGGCAAGTCAGCGCCGGTCCGGTGGGAGGAGCTCCAGGTGGGGGTCCTAATTTAGCTGTGACCCCCACCAGGAGCTCCTCCCACCGGACCGGCGCTGACTTGCCGCTGCGCTCCCGCGCCGAAGGTAAGTGAAAAAAAAACCCACCGGACCGGCGCTGACTTGCCGCTGCGCTCCCGCGCCGAAGGTAAGTGAAAAAAGAAAAACCATAGCGCAAACATCGGGGCATTTGTACGAGTACTTGTCAAAATGTCCTGTTTTTTCCGCCCTCACCCTGCAGCGCCCTCAGGCGGCCGCCTGACTTGCCTTGCGGTAGCGCCGGGCCTGCCTGTGGACCAGCACTCTCGTAGTCATACCCGGATTCCGCTGGATTCTTTGTGTTGTTACTGCTGATAGGAGGCGCAAACCGTCCGAACACCGACTGAGAGCGATAATGGATGTGAAAATTAGGTCCGGGAGATCTCACACAGGGTCCCGAAACAAATATGGCCGCATCCCACACCACTTCTTGGTCACGTGTGCGGGGTCAGCTGGTCACCGATTGTGATTGGAAGTGGGGCGCCCTGTGATTGGCAGGACTCTCCCTGAACTTTTTTTTTTCTGACTCACGGCGGCCGGCATCTTTGATGTCAGGAAAAAAAAAAACAGAGCCGGGAAAGGTTTACTCTGAGTAAACCTTTCCGGGAGGAAATGCTGCTCTCCCGCAGCGTCCGAGAGAGTTGTGATGTCTGTCAGTGACACCAAGCAGACAGCAAATTCTGACTCTTCTCAGGCCGCTTGTGTGATCCTGATCTTCCTCAACAGCATTTCTTATAATGGAGAGCAGATCTGACCCGGTATTCAGGAGATTATTGTATAGTATTGTCTCACACTATTTTGTAAATAAAGCTCCTCTTCAGGTTATCATCAGAAGCAGAGGAGGCCGAAGTTTCACTATCACGTACCTGGTAGAGGACTGACTTGGTTGAGGAGGCCTCCCTTGCGGCTCTTGTCTCACACCCCTGGAAGTAGGGACAGGGAGCGGGCAGACAGAGAGTAGCACGGGCGCCGAGATGTTCAGGCCCAGTGCCTGGCAAAACTCCAGCAACAGATTCCCTGGAAGGTAGGCAGGGCTGGTAGCCAGCTGAGGGAAATGAGTGGTCAGGAGCAGGAATAGAGAGAAGTCAAGCAAGCCAGGGGTCAAAGCCAGTATGATACCGAGGGAGCAGGGAGAGGCAGAATCCCGGAGCAAGCAGAGGTCATGGCAGGCAGCAATGAGTCGTAGTCAAAGCAATCCAGGTCAAGGCAACAGGTGATCAAGCTGGAGGATTACGAGGCGTTCCCACTCTCCTGGTTGTATTTTTTAGCTTTTATTTTACATTATGAAGAAAGTAAGATGAGGAGATGGAATAACTGAGGGAATTATGGCTGCTGGAGAATATAACAAGCCCGGGGCTGACTTGGCCTACTAGGACCCAAGTAAAATATCAGTTTGGGTGGCCTGACCCTTATACCAATACATTTTATGTGAAACTCTATTTTCCTCATTTCCAGAATGTTATGGAAGAAGTCAACCAAACATCTAGCGGAAGTTTCATCCTCCTTGGTCTATCTGATGTCCCGTATCTCCAATCACTTTGCTTCCTTGTGTTCCTTGTGATGTACATAGTCACACTGTCAGGAAACCTTCTACTGATCATCGTGGTGAGGATCAACCCCAAGCTACAGACCCCCATGTACTTCTTCCTGAGTAACCTCTCCTTTATCGACATTAGTTTCTCATCCACCATCGTTCCCAAACTCCTCAAAAACACTCTGACCAAGGACAGAAGTATCTCCTTGTTGGGATGTGCCATGCAAATGTTCTTCCATATGGGTTTAGGAGCTACAGAGTGTGTTCTTCTAGCCGTCATGGCCTATGACAGGTATGCTGCCATCTGTAGACCATTGCACTACAACATCATCATGAACAAGGCATTGTGTGCCGCTTTGGCAGCTGGTGCATGGAGTGTGTGCTTTCTGAATTCTCTCATACATGTTGTCCTCACCTTCCAACTCCCCTACTGCAAGTCCCACCACGTCCACCACTTCTTCTGTGAGCTACCACCTTTCCTTCGAATGCCCTGCAGCGACACTTTGCTTAATGTGATTGGCATGTACATCTCAGCAGGGACCCTTGGCATGTCCTCTTTCTGCTTGACTCTGATCTCGTATGTCCACATCATCTCCAACATCCTGAAGATCCGTTCCTCACAAGGAAGACACAAAGCTTTCTCCACATGTGGTTCCCATGTGACCGTAGTGGTTCTCTACTACGGGACCATCATGTCTATATATCTGAGACCCCGCTCCACCTACTCTCCTGAAATAGACAAAACCGTGTCCATTCTCTATACGGTAGTGACGCCCATGCTGAACCCTTTGGTCTACAGTATGAGGAACAAGGACGTCAAAAACACAGTAATGAGACAAAATAAAATCCTGTAAACCAAAATGTGAATTTGCATTTCAGGAGAACATTGCGTGAGAGATCATCAGGGAGAAACGTACGGCTGGTACTGATTAAAATTTTCATGTTCGATTAATTATAACGCACATACGGATCCAACTGCTTTTAGCTGATCTGCTTGCATTGCAACTCGGCATTAGTCAGTGGTAAATGTGGTATACACTGTATACAGTCACCCGACACTAGTTAGTTCTACAATCCACGACTCAACTTCACAGTTCCCACAAATACGTTTTAAATTCAAACTGCAGCACTGACGTAAGTTATTTTTTTTAAACTTTAAAGGAGAAGTACGGGGTCGGGGCTTTTCCCCATAGTTCTCCTTAGGGTAACGGGAGGACACAAACTAGCGCCCTCCTGTGTCCCAAAGCTCAGTATATAGGGAGCTACAGCTCGCGGTACACTGAGACGCCGCAGCTGAACCCGACAATTGTGTCTGGATCCGCCCAGCTGCGTGAGTGACAGCTGGCTCCTCCTATCTAGAGGCAGAGCCAGCTGTACCCGCCCCCTCCCCCGTCCGTTTTGGCAGTCAGCGCTGGCGGATCGGAGCGGGGAGGGGGGAATCCAGCCCCTCCCCCTGTCACGGGCAGAGAGCCGTGACAGGATCGAGAGGTGAGCGAGCGCTGGTATGTGTTCCCGATCTACTGAGCCGACCTGTGACAGTCTCATTGTAACACGTCGCCACGAACTACGAGGTGAATGACAAGCCCGTCCCGTCCCACATATTTCTCCTTTAAGAAAACGTAGAGAGTTCCTTTAATTATAAAACGTATCCAGTATACTGACTGTCAGTCACTTTATAGTAGAAAAGTTTTTTTTATTTCTTTACTTTTTTTAAAATTTTTATTTATCTGATTTCTCTTTCACTTTTTTACTTGTTAGAATTTTTTTTCTAATTATTTTTTCATTTCTTTTTTTTTTTAAATCTTACTATCTTTTACTTTTTTATCATTTTCATTATTATTTTTTACTTATTTTTTTTCATAAATGTTTATTTATTTTATAATTTGTTTATCAATTTGTATTTATTTTTTTATTACATTTTTTTTTTCACTTAAAGTGACATGAAACCCTCAGCTTTTGTAACATAAAACAATACTGTAATGTGCGCCTTCCTGTACTCCATGGTTTTTTCCCTTCTCTTTGCTGCTCTTCCTTTTAAATCTGTATCTGTTCTCATGCTGGGGGAGAACTTCTGTTTTGCAGCAGACTGCCTTGTCTCAGGAATGGATACACGGTGTCTGTGTATAGGTTTGTATATGTTTGTAACCTGAGCCAGCACTACAGGAAGAGACCCTGAGCTGCAAAGGGAAGTTCTCCCCAAGCATGAGAAGACATGAGGATTTAAAAGGAAGAGCAGCAAAGAGAAGGGAAACAACCATGGATTACAGTGAGGCGCACATTACAGTGTTGGTCTATGTTACACAATCTGAGGGTTTCATGTCACTTTAACTTTATTGCTATCACACAGGAGCTAGCTAACAAGCCCCCCTGTGTGATAGCATTTGGAGGTGACAGGTTCTCTTTATTGACCCCGTCCCCTCCAATACAGGAGTGCTAGCACAGCGCTGTGCTAGCACTCCTGTGACAGCTGAGAGGAAGGGCTGGCGAGTTCAGCTCTCCCCTCACTGTCTATATGGTAGCGCCGGGCCTGGGCACAAGTGGCTTTGTGGGCTAAAGAAGGGAAGGGGGGAGATGTCCGTGACGTCGCTGGATCTCCGACGGGACTCCCGGAAGACCCGGAAGGCGGCGGAGAGGTGAGTACGATCAAATGAATTTTGAATCTGTCGGGGGTATAAAATGATGATGATGATGATTGTAACAACCTCACAATGGTGACAATAAATTAAAACAGGAAATCGGTGTGATGGTCAGTTATCTACAAACGTTTGGCCGTAGAGAGTATCCATAGACTCGGCCGCAGTTTAACTCTTTTTTTTTTTAATTAGATCATTTTTCTTTAAACAAACAACATAGAAAATATATATATACATATACATATATGAGGGCTGTGGAAATTAAAGATTCATTTATCGATTCTGAGGGATGGTGGAGGAAGGAAGGAGGGATGGTGGAGGGAGGAAGGAGTGATGGTGGAAGGAGGGATGGTGGAGGGAGGAAGGGATGGTGGATATCCATTTCCTTGCCACCAGTCTCCTAGCGGTAAATAGGGATCTGTGTATAGCCAATTTGAGGTACGAATCCCTCCGAGGGATATCACACACTGGAAGTATACAGACTCTGGGTGTGTCATCTAACAATATACCAAAGACAGAATGAACAACCTTCAGCGCTGCACCCCAATATCAGGCCAATTTAGGACATCTCCACAGTAAATGGATCAGGGATCCTTGGTGAAAACCACATTTTGGACAGGAAGAGTCAGTCCTGACACCGATGTTGAACAGGAAGTCCGGAGTAGGATAGGTCCTGGGCAAAATAAATAGTTGGGTAAGTCTATGAAGGTAGATAGAAAGTCCCTCCTCACAACGTTCCCGGCCTATGCAACAGTGGTGCTCGCAGTGATGACCCCGGATGGCGCCATGCAGACACAAGTCAATCACCAGCACTTAGTAATATCATTCAATATGTCCTTTTATTTGGACAAATCGTCACGATGAAAAAAGCCAACGTTTCGGGGGCTGCACAGGGTCCCTTCATCAGGGCGGGAAGATGTCACAGCCCTTGGGTAAGTCTATGAGACGTAGACAAAGAAACTGAGAGAACGGCCCTCACAGCGCCCCTCCAGTCATCTGTAATAGGGCCTAGGTCGTTCTCCCACCTACTCTAGCCACTCAAAGGGGATTGTAGTGTCGAGTTGGTTAATAAGCGGGTATATAGATATGAAATAATACCCTGAGTATATAATTATTTAAAAAAATTAAAAATAATAATAATAATCAAAACTTGCTGCTGTGAAAGAATCACACAGCAAAAATTTAAAAAGTGTGTCAGTCAGTGTGTCAGTTTTTTTTGTCAGTTTATATCGAGCAGTCACCATGACGGTTTGATAAATTAACTTTTTTTAATTTTTAGTTATTATCAGGCCGCTCCAAACTTAGGAACAGCTAATAATAACTTTAGAGACTGATCCTGACAGCGTGTCAGAATCAGATCTCACTAAAGGTCTTTGATCGTTCCTAGACGATCAAAACTGATACATTTCACTCAAGAGATACATTTGTATCCAGTGCTTGAAATGTATCATTTAACATCGGGCTATAGAGCTGCCACAGCGAATAGCAGAGTCACTGCTACCTCTCTGCTATCTTCAGCTGTCACAGCGAATAGCAGAGTCACTGCTACCTCTCTGCTATCTTCAGCTGTCAGATACGGGATCGCTATTTAGTTTAGTTGCTCAATAAATAAGAGTTTGTTTCACCTACACTCGTGTCCCGACCAGTGACTGGGGAAACTGGGAGCTACAGATCAGCGGGTTTCGATATCTCCTGAGCAAGGAAGAAGACAGCGGCAGACATACTTATCCTGAGTACGGGGGTCCGTCACAAACTAGACTTCCCATTGCCAACCCGTCTTCTCATCCAACATCAGATCCTTCTCTGTCCCACAATGACTGTCCCCTGTGTACACAGCCAGCTCCATACAGACACGGTGTGACCAGCTTGGTGGAGGAACTCGAGTATCCTGCACAGAGCCCCGACCTCAACCTACGGAACACCTTGATTTGTATTTGGAGCACCAATTGGGACTTAGCTTTTCTCCTCTTGGGGATATCCTGGTTTCGAAAGGTACTTTCAGAAGAGAGCAGTGGAAAGCTGGTAGACAGGAGATCCATGCTCTGTACTCAAGGAACCCTTAAAAACATCTGGAGGAACCCCAGGACCAGAAGACCTGATTCACAATCAACATTCCAATTCATGCCAGGGATGATCTACAGAACATCAGTGGGATGAATTGGAAAGCTGATTATGAGCCGGATCTTCTCACCAAAGTGACCAACTATGATGGTCAGGTGTCCCCCAAACTCCTATTGGAAAACTCCCAGAAGGTGTATAATGTGATGAAAACATCACAATGGTGGATAAATAAAACATAAGAATATATAAAGTTTTAGACTTAAAGAGAGAAACAGTTTGTAAAGCGTCTGAAGCTCTGGAGACGGATGATGAGCGGTCACAGAGGACCAGAGGAGGTTCAGCCGGGAAATGAAGCAATCAGCGTCTTGTTGCCGAGCTGAGGGAAGCTCGTTATATAAGGGAGAACCTTCTTCCACATAACGCAGACCGTCCTCCCGCTCTATCACCTTCACATTCATATTCATATTTCATAAATACAGAGAATTGGTGATAAGGAAATTACAACTTAAATACAAGCAAAATAATCAAATTCACTTAAATTATTTTTTTCTTTTTCTAGAAGGAAATGTCTAAAATCTGATCCGTTCCCCGAATATTTAAACTCTGCCGACTGAGGTGAAGCACAAAGTATCGATCTGTAGAATCTCTCAGATTCATTTTTATGATACAAAGTTATAAATCCGCGTTTTTAGCGGGAGGAATGACGAGGATTCTTTACGTGATATTTTCTTCTCAGAATTATTTTATTTTCTCTTCATTTTAAAAGATAAAAAATAAGAGAAGAAGACTCGTCTTCGGGACTGAGAACGTCAATGTGATAACAGCTAACCGGCGTTACCGCAGATTGTAAGTGGGGGTGTCACGTGACTGCGCGTCCTGGTGATCACATGACTCGGATTGCGATTCTCATACTCAGAGTTACATTTCCAATCATTCTTTTCGATGTAATTTTGTGTATTTTGTGTGACATCGCCGCAAGGAAAATCTGTGATATGAGTCCGAACCTAAGACTTGTTATATAAGGGAGAACCTTCTTCCACAGAACGCAGACTGTCCTCCCGCTCTATAACTTTCACATTGAGATTAAAAGAATTTGGTGAATATGGAAAATTAGTGGAAAAGTCAAGGATAATAAAATTTAATAACAAGCAACAAAATTAAATGTCACCTGAACCCCGAGGTCAGTCTGATCTGCTTCCCAGCCCCCGAAGAGTTGTTATTTCTTTGTAGTACTTAATCAGAACTTCAAGCAAGACAGCAAGTCAGTTCTACTCACTGAGAAACAAGACCACAATCACAGATAGAGAGCAACACACAACTAGCAGGACACTGTTGGCTGCATTTCATGAGTCCTAGGTAGGACCTAATGTGCATTTAACTCGTTCTCATCCAGATGAAACCTGCTCTGTGGAAGTTGTATGCACCACATAGGACACAGCAGCAGTGCTTGACACTGAAGCCCAGTGGGGGGTTTATAAGACAGTCGGTGGGTCTTGTAGGAGAATGGACTTCTGCAGATAGGAAGTGTGCCTACAGCAATGCCCTGCAATTAGTATTCAGATACACACACTGGGCAGGGGAAGGGAACGAAAGAGCAGCACAGTTTTCCACCAACCACCGGGGCAGAAGCAGGGGAGGATGAAGATCGACTTTAATACCATATCGACCATAACTTAAAAACTTGTTCATTCAAGTTCACCCATATAGGGTCCTAAATATAGAGAGCCCTACTGTGGGAGCAAGACCGGTGTATACACCCAATACACCAGTCATCCTCCCCTATGGTCGTGATATAAGTGCAATATATACGAGTACAACTGTCCACCTATGAATACTGATTGTCATGCTTCAATGATTTTAATGGTAGATAATGAGTAAAATTGTATTGTCCTAAATGTTTTTTAACAGTAAAAAGTAAATAAATTTACTTTTTGCAACGATTTTGCTTGTCCGGATCCTTAGTTAACCTCTCCCAACCAGCTACCTTTTAGCGGGTTAAATTCTTTTTGCCCAAGTTTCGTTTTGGTTACGGATCGGTCTAAACAAGCAAACCTGCTTTTCCAATTAGGGTGATTCCAATAAGTCGGATCTCCAGGCAGAAACACAAACCATTTTTTCGTGGATAGATTAAACAGCCTGTTGTCGCAGTGTAAACTGAAAACAGTTTCAAATGAGTGCCGTAGATTCCTATTGGCTCGGAACGGTTACATACAGTTTCCAGTAGCGGTTCTTGCCTTGCCATTGTATACACGGGAGGAGAAGCCGAAATTTACCATTAAAATATCCCATGAGAGATACCGTGTTTCCCCGAAAATAAGACACTGTCTCATATTTTTTGGGGCTGCAAAAAACACACTAGGTCTTATTTTCGGGGTCGGTCTTATTTTTTTTTAAATATACAACAATCCGCACTTATTTATGTAGAAAAGTCTACATGTATTCATACACAAAAATCTGGTGATCGGGGCAATCAGGGGCGCCGGACCTTTCCAAGAGCAATTTGGTAACCAATTGCTGGCCAGAATGAGCGAAGCTTTCACTATGGATTCCTCACAGGCGGAGCGCATTTGGTATGACTCCGCCTGTGACAGGAGGCGGGGCTATAGAGGAGTCGTCGGCTTATGCGGCTCTGCTCCCTGCGCTGCCGCCTCGCTTCCTCTAGCGCCGGCTTTGTTGGCACCGCTGATTCTCTACCGCGGCTCTTCAAGTTCCCCCTTATGCCACCACCGGCCCTGGGAATGGTCACAACTGGGTCTTATTTCCGGGGTAGGTGTTATATTTTAACAATTCCCAAAAATAGTACTAGGTCTTATTTCCGGGGAAACGTGGTATGTGTTCCAGTGACTATAGACAGCCGCTGCTACAACTGGCTATTTACATTATTGGGGAGTTTGGAATGTAAATGGTCAGTAACATAAAGGGTCAGTCCACCCAAATCCGAGTTTTGTTTTAGTGTTTATTAGCTACTAGAGGGTTAGACCAGCTAATAATTGGTTGTATCTCTTCCGGACTCTATCGGTGAGTTTTTTTTGCAGGTTTGCACACATCTTGTGACCATTACGAGGTGTTTCCTGGTTGTAAGTTTTAGTAATTTGTTTTTACATTATGAAGAAAGTAAGATGAGGAGATGGAACAAATGAGGGAATTATGGCGGGGAGATCTTGCTGCTGGAGTATTCCAGAATATGGTAGCTGGGGTAGAATTGGCCTACTAGGCCCCAACTATAATACCGCTATGGGAGGCCTGAACCTTGAAAGGGAATAAAGATACAAATACATTTTGTTTCATAAACTCTTTTCTTCCGGTTTTCAGAATGTTATGGAAGAAGTCAACCAAACATCTAGCGGAAGTTTCATCCTCCTTGGTCTATCTGATGTCCTGAATCTCCAGGTCATCTGTTTCCTTGTGTTCCTTGTGATGTACATAATGACATTGTCTGGAAACCTTCTACTGATCATCGTGGTGAGGATCAACCCCAAGCTACAGACCCCCATGTACTTCTTCCTGAGTAACCTCTCCTTTATCGATATCTGTTTCTCAACCACGATTATCCCCAGAATTCTGATAAGCACTCTGACCAAGGACAGAAGTATCTCCTTGTTGGCATGTGCAGTGCAAATATTCTTTCATTTGGGTTTAGGATCAACAGAGTGTTTCATACTAGCCGTCATGGCCTATGACAGGTATGCTGCCATCTGTAGACCATTGCACTACAACATCATCATGAACAAGACGTTGTGTATTAGTTTAGCCATGGGGTCCTGGGGTATCTCCTTTGTGAATTCTGCCATACATGTTGTCCTCACCTTCCAGCTCCCCTTCTGCAAGTCCCACCACGTCAACCACTTCTATTGTGAGATACCGCCTTTACTTCGATTATCCTGTCGAGATACTTTGCGCAATGAGATAGCCACGTACATCTCGGCAGGGATCATCGCTATGTGTTCTTTCTGCTTGACCCTGACCTCATACGTCCACATCATCTCCACCATCCTGAAGATCCGTTCCTCACAAGGAAGACACAAAGCATTCTCCACATGTGCTTCCCACCTGACCGTGGTGGTTCTCTATTACGGGACCATCATGTCTATATATCTGAGACCCCGCTCCACCTACTCTCCTGAAATACACAGAACCATGTCCATTATCTATACAATAGTGACACCGATGCTGAACCCCGTCATCTACAGTATGAGGAACAAAGACGTCAAAAACACAGTCAGAAGAAAACAAGCAAATTAGTTTCCCATTAATCAGCTCCCTCTGTCATGTGACTAAATCATGTTACTGAAGACTTCAGGAATCCCTCCTTCTAGATTGCACCCCTGCAATGCATGTATTGGGGGTTCCTCTGCTCAGCCACTTTACATCTTGATTTGTGATGAAAGTGATGACCTTTTCTGTCTGTTTTGAAAAGGTTCTGCTGTGTTTAGCCACAAAAACTGTCCAGAATGGTCAGAATTTCTGTCAGGAAACACCTCCTAATAACTTTATATCTGCCACCCCTAACAATCTGTACAATTGTGTCACCATCCCAGGACCCCAGTAGTCAGTTAGATCTATTTCCCCACCCTACAGAGCTTGTATACCTACTAGAATGTCGTAACAACACCTGAGGGACCCCCAGATATTAATTATGGGCCACTCTTTGGAATTCTGGCCTACAGATTGTGAAAGTCTAAGGGGTCTATTCACTAAGTTGCCGTAGGCAGCCGAGTGAATGACCGACCTGAAGTGAAGTGAGGTGTTACCGAGCAGAACAGAAAAAGAGTTTAAAAAGGTAAAAAAAATGACAGCTAGCTCCGCCCAATAATTTCCTATTGTCCGGCGTCTCTGCTGCTGTCCAAAAAAAAAGAAGAAAAAAAACTCTCCCGGGCGCTCTGGGAGCCTCCCGTTCCCGGCCGCCCAGGAGAGAAACACCGCTGTGTCTTTTTTTTCTTTATTCTGACACGGAGCCATCTCAGAAAAGAAAAAAATATATATATATTTCAGCACGGCTCAGCCGAGCCGATGCATATGCGTTCGGCTCGACTGAGCCGCTCGGCCATGTTCGGGAGCTGTACGGGCTATTGTGAATAGTCCGTACAGCACCCTTTCGGTTCTACTGAACCGAAGGGGTCAAGGGGCCGAAGCTAGCCGAAGGATCGTCGTCCGAAGCTACGGCCAGATCCTTCGGGAGCTTCGTGAATAGACCCCTAAGATGGAGAGATTCCTGCGGATACACAAAAAGATTTGTGAACACGTCCCACAGACTTTTAATTGGCTCTGAACATTCAAAGTTTAATGTGACAGTTCTTTCTATGTCATTGTATGCACATCAAACTGGTCAAACCAAACATACTATGAACCCAAAAAAGTCGCAAAAAGAGTGGGAATCCTTCATAATGAGGAAACCAGGTATGCAGGCCCAGCAACTTAGGGCAAAGATCTCACCAACAGAGTCCCCGAGAGATACATTATATCACCAAATCAATGTCCACATCTGTTAAATTATTAAGTCTCGGTGTTTCCATTAAAGAGTCCTGTTATTACTCCACCATACAAAGACATTGTAGACTATTGTGCTCTTCCAGCCTTGTGGTCCCAGTTTGGTGAAGACCTTTTTATGTCCCACCATGACTGTCCCCTGTGTACAAAGCCAGCTGACTTCAACCCGACTGAACACTGACTAGGAGCTAGGTCTTCTTGGCCAACATCAGTACCTGACTCCGCAAATGTGCATAAAGTCCTACAGACACCCTCCAAACTCTTGTGGTAACAGTTTGGTGAAGGCCCTTTTCTGTTCCACCATGACTGTCCTCCGTGTACAAAGCAGGCTCCATACAGACATGGTGTGACCAGTGTGGTGAGGAGGAACTCAAGTGTCCTGCACAGAGCCCTGACCTCAACCCTACTGATCACCTTTGGGATGAATTGGAAGAATGATTGTGAGCCCGGGTCTTCTCATCCAATACCAGCACCTTGACCTCACAAATGGGACAAATTCCCACAGACACCCTCCAAAATCTTGGGTAAAGTCTTCCCAGAAGAATGGAGGATGGTGTGGCTGGAAAAGGGGTGATTCGGGGGAGTCCATATTAATGGCTAGGGATGTTCAGATACCGAGTACCGTACTCGGTACAGGTACCAGTACGGATACTTTTCAAGCTCGAAGACTAGAGAAAAACTCATAAGCTAGGAGGCGGCTGTGATTTGTAAGGAGCACAGGGAGCTCCCGGGATTTGTTTTATTTATATATATTAGGGATGCACCAATACCATTTTTATAGACCAAGTACCGATACTTGTCCAAGTACTCACAGATACATTTTTGTTTAGTGTCATGTGACAGTATCTTCTGAAACAATGCAGACTAATGATTTCAGGACAGTGGTGGAGCACCAGAGACCGGTCCCAGCTGCAACCTCTGCAACCCTGGGAGTTCTCATGAAAGTGCCATGAATCGGCACTGGTATTGGCACTGGTATCGGCACTGGTATCTGAACATCCCTGTTGATGGCCATGGTTTTGGAATGAGAGGTCAAACAAGCTCATATCACTGTGATGGTCAGGTGTCCTCAACCTTCTCCTAAAGGAAAACTCCCAGAATGTAGATAATGTTGATGAAAAGATCACAATGGTGGATAAATAAAACATAAGAATATATAAAGTTTTAGACTTAAAGAAAGAAATAGTTTGTAAAGCGTCTGAAGCTCTGGAGACGGATGATGAGCGGTCACAGAGGACCAGAGGAGGTTCAGCCGGGAAATGAAGCAATCAGCGTCTTGTTGCCGAGCTGAGGGAAGCTCGTTATATAAGGGAGAACCTTCTTCCACAGAACGCAGACCGTCCTCCCGCTCTATCACCTTCACATTGACATTCATATTTGGTGAATATGGAAAATTGGTGGGAATGTCAAGGATATTACCACTTAAAAACAAGCAAAAAAATCAAATTCAATTAAGTTACATTTTTATATTTTTCTAGAAGGAAATGTCTAAAATCTGATCCGTTCCCCGAATATTTAAACTCTGCCGACTGAGGTGAAGCACAAAGTATCGATCTGTAGAATCTCTCAGATTCATTTTTATGATACAAAGTTATAAATCCGCGTTTTTAGCGGGAGGAATGACGAGGATTCTTTACGTGATATTTTCTTCTCAGAATTATTTTATTTTCTCTTCATTTTAAAAGATAAAAAATAAGAGAAGAAGACTCGTCTCCGGGACTGAGAACGTCAATGTGACAACAGCTAACCGGCGTTACCGCAGATTGTAAGTAGGCGTGTCACGTGACTGCGCGTCCTGGTGATCACATGACTCGGATTGCCATTCTCATACTCAGAGTTACATTTCCAATCATTCTGTTTTATGTCATTTTGTGTATTTCGTGTGACATCGCCGCAAGGAAAATCTGTGATATGAGTCCGAACCTAAGACGTCCGCTCACCGATAATAAAGAAATGTGAATTGGGGATTTGGATTCAGTGTTTGGAGTTATTTCATTGATATTTCACCGCTGAGCTTCTCAGCATGAGAAAACTTCAATGTAACCATTGTTCTGATCATTTTCTATATGTGCTGATACATTTTTAGAACATTGTGATTGGGGGGGGGTTACATTAACTTTAATGCAGAACTTTAGTCACGGACGGTTGTGGCAGCATTTTCTGTAATATAAAAAGTTTTTCCTCTATTGTACTTATTTTGCAACGTTTGCTATATAGCAGCTTCACTCCTTCCAAAATTGTCTTTCAGGGTCATGTGACTACATCCCATTACCACCACGTCACGATCTCTCTTCCTTAACAGCAATTCTTCAATTGGAAAGCAGATCTGACCCGGAAAAAAGGAGATTATTTTATGGTATTGCCCCAAATTATTTTGTAATTGAAGCCCCCC
>NW_017309102.1:63096-64881 GCF_000935625.1 Nanorana parkeri | reverse complement strand
GGCTATTGTTTGCCCCATGCACCCTCTACCACAAACCCTAAATGGGAAATTAAGCACAATAAGCAATAACTGTTGGTTATATTTTTACTTTGTTAAATGTATCTGAGCAGAGAAGCTAAGACTTCCATATCCATACTGAGCCCCAACATATCATTGCACCATTCCCCCCAGGCTTCCCAGCCCTGAAGAGAGATGATTTCTTGTGCTATTTAAAACAACATTCACACATCAAGAGCAACACAACAACTAACAGTACAATTCAGTTCACAGTTCAATGTGCACAGGGAGGGGGAGGGCTCTGCAGTAACTATTTCTCATCCAGATGAAGCTGGCACTATGGAAGTTACGTGCACCACATAGGACACAGCAAATAACAGTGCCCTATATATATAAAAATTCACACATAACAATACTAAATAAAACATTAAATACAAACAAATGTGCAAATACATTTAATTTCATCTTATAAACTCTTTCCTTCTGTTTGCCTGAATGTTATGGAAGAAGTCAACCAAACATCTAGAGGAAGGTTCATCCTCCTTGGTCTATCCGATGTCCCGTATCTCCAGGTCATCTGTTTCCTTGTGTTCCTTGTGATGTACATAGTCACATTGTCAGGAAACCTTCTACTGATCATCGTGGTGAGGCTCAACCCCAAGCTACAGACCCCCATGTACTTCTTCCTGAGTAACCTCTCCATTATTGATATCTGTTTCTCATCCACCATTGTTCCCAAACTCCTCATAAACACTCTGACCAAGGATAGAAGTATCTCCTGGTTGGGATGTGCATTACAGATGTACTTCAGTCTGGCTTTAGGATCAGCAGAGTGTTTCATACTAGCCGTCATGGCCTATGACAGGTATGCTGCCATCTGTAGACCATTGCACTACAACATCATCATGAACAAGACGTTGTGTATTAGTTTAGCCGTGGGGTCCTGGGGTATCTCCTTCATGAACTCTGCCATACATGTTGTCCTCACCTTCCAACTCCCTTTCTGCAAGTCCCACCACGTCAACCACTTCTTCTGTGAGATACCGCCTTTACTTCGATTATCCTGTCGAGACACTTTGCGCAATGAGATAGCCACGTACATCTCGGCAGGGATCATCGCTATGTGTTCTTTCTGCTTGACCCTGACCTCATACGTCCACATCATCTCCACCATCCTGAAGATCCGTTCCTCACAAGGAAGACACAAAGCATTCTCCACATGTGCTTCCCACCTGACCGTGGTGGTTCTCTACTACGGGACCATCATGTCTATATATCTGAGACCCCGCTCCACCTACTCTCCTGAAATAGACAAAACCGTGTCCATTCTCTATACGGTAGTGACACCGATGCTGAACCCCGTCATCTACAGTATGAGGAACAAGGACGTCAAAGACACAGTCAGAGGAACACAAACAAATTAATTTCTCAAACACGCAACTTGATAAAGCAAATTTGATAGCGTTCAATATAAATATACAAGAGGCCACAAAAGCAGGGAGCTCAGGTGACCACTGGGAGTGTAGATTGCGGCTCATAATGTTGTATTTTTACTATATGAATGAATAATATGCTAAAAAGTATTTGAAGAGTCTGTATAATGATTGCATTGCACACAATCCACTTTAATATGCAAAGAAAAAAAAAATACTATATACAGGGGCGTAACTAGAAATCACAGGGCCCCATAGCAAAATTTAGTATGGGGCCCCGTGATTTCTAGTTATACCCCTTGCAGAGCCCACTCGAGATCCCACCTGAGGGTGACCCTGCAGAGCCCACCATATC
>NW_017309102.1:50405-62978 GCF_000935625.1 Nanorana parkeri | reverse complement strand
TTTGTAACCACTGACTATATATATATATATAATGTTCTTTATAAGGGACCTATTGCTGCAGGGGTGCAGGAGGAAGCACTGAGTCAGGATTTTATTGCACCTAACCCAGCTCTTCAGCACACTAACTACAAACATTCTCTAACAAACTACAAACATTCTCTAACACTTGGAGTGAGAGTTGGGGCGGTTGCCCGTATATGTCAAGCCACAAGGCCGGCCAACCTTTTCCTCGTTAGTTGTAAATTGATTTGAGCAGCTACAACGTTCTTCTTTGACCTGATCTAGATCACCTGTAACTAAAAAAAAGGAAGTTAAATAAAATAAATAAATGGGGATATGTAGAATGTGCTCTGATTTGGGGGGTGCCTTAAAGGAGAACTATGAGGTCAGGGCTTTCCCCCGTAGTTTTACTTAGGGTAACGGAAGGACACAAACTAGCGTCCTCCCGTCACCCAAGGCTCAGTATATAGGGAGCTGCAGCTCGCGGTATACCGAGACGCCGCAGCCGGAGCGGATCCCGACAATTGTGCCGGGATCCGCCCAGCTGCGTGAGTGACAGCTGGCTCCTCCTATCTAGAGGCAGAGCCAGCTGAATTCTGCTAGTCACACCATTCTCTCTCACTCTCAGTCACACATGCCATGGGGGTTTTTTCTCTATGCCCAGGACACGCCTCTCCAGGAGGTCTCAGCGAATCACATTCTTGATTGTAGAGTCCAGAAAGTCTTTGTCTTGTCCAAGCGGTCACCAAGGTTTACCATTGTCCCTGCTGGTGAGCTAGGTTTGTGCAGTTAGTGAGCTAGGTTAGTGCAGTTAGTGAGCTGCACTAACCTAGCTCACCAGCAGGGACAATGGTAAACCTTGGTGACCGCTTGGACAAGACAAAGACTTTCTGGACTCTACAATCAAGAATGTGATTCGCTGAGACCTCCTGGAGAGGCGTGTCCTGGGCATAGAGAAAAACCCCCATGGCATGTGTGAACACAGGAAGAAGGTTCCATCATATGCCCCTGCCCCCCATCCCAGCGTATATGCTTCCTTACTGACACAGATGTGGGCAGTAAATACCAGCAGGGGGTCGGGCTTGCCCCAGGACATGACAGTCCTGGCAGATCTTCATTCATCAGTGTTGCTGTTTACATTTTCAGGAATATGCCATTTCTGGTGCTGCCACCTTCAATCAGGGGCGTAACTAGAAGTCACAGGGCCCAGTAGAAACATTTTTGTATGGAGCCCTGACTTCTAGTTATGCCCCTTGCAGAGCCCACTTGAGATCCCACCTGAGGGTGACCCTGCAAAGCCCACCATAGACTCTCTATGGTGGGCTCTGCAGGGTCACCCTCAGGTAGGCTGGTCGCACTCCTTACCTGTCCGCCTCCTCTTCCTCCACGGTCGCTGATGGGGCCCGCCTCCTTCTCCGTCACGGGGCCCTGCCTCCTCTGCAGCTGCCGACCATGGGCCCCAGCCTCCTCCTCCACTGCCGGGTCCAGCCTGCTCTACCGCCGCTGCTGGCTCTCACTGACTCCGAGAACCGGTCAGTGATCTGAACAGCGGCGCATTCTTCTCACATCCGCCAGCGAAAGCCACCAGCAGAAGATGCCATAGCGACCCAGGCGGCCCGCACGGCATCTGGCCCGGGCCCCCCTGCGCCCTGGGCCCCATAGCGGCCTCCTGGGTCGCTATGGCGACTGTTACGCCACTGCTTCCAATGATATCGGCTACTCCAACAAGTTTAGAAGATCACAATTGTCTACAATATCTTTGGGTTGGGTTGCATGTCGTAGTATTAACAGAACCAGCACTGCAGACAACATATTCCATAATATGAGGGATAGGTACATTGTTTTGGTGTATGTCTCAGGGACTCTATTGGTGAAATGTCTGGGTCTGCATACCTACCCGCGTTCCCCATTGTGTGGGGTTCCCACTCTTCGCTACTTTATATTTTGGTTTATAGTATGGAGAGTGCAATAAAAGGAGCCTTGAACACACAAATGTGGGCAGGAGCACCCAACACCTCTAGCTGGAGAGGAACAGGGTCAGGAATGATTGCAGGAGGATCTCACTGTTGTAGATGAAGCCAAGGTGGTTCAGTTCCCCATGCTCCACTACGATCAATACATACTATCTATATACTACAACCACTAATAGTATCAATAAACTCTTCTCCTGTCAGACTTTTATGGAAGACGTGAACCAAGCCTCCAGAGAGGTCCTCCTCAGACTTCCAAATGTCCCAGATCTCCAGGCAAGTTGTTTCCTTATGTTGTTGGTGCTGTACATAATCATATGGCCAGGAAACCTTCTACTGATCATTGTGAGGACCAACCCAAAGCTACAGACCCCCCACATACTCCATGATTGGCATTGGTTTCTTGTCCACCGTCCTTCCCAAAATTCTCAGCAACCCTCAGGTCATGGACCTTCTGTGAGATACCACCATCCCTTCCAATGCCCAGCAGATACTTCACTTAAAGGAGAACTATGAGGGGGGGGGAGGGGCTTTTCACTCACCTCATAGTTCTAGCCGACCTGTGACAATGAGACTGTCACAGGTCGGCTCAGTGAGCGAACACATACCGGCGTTCGCTCCCCTCTCGATCCTGTCTCGGCTCTCTGCTGTGACAGGGGAGGGGCTGGATTCCCCCCGCTCTGATCCGCCAGCGCTGACTGGCGGAACGGACGGGGGGAGGGGGTGGGTACAGCTGGCTCCTCCTCTAGATAGACAGAGCCAGCTGTCACTCACGCAGCTGGGCGCATCCCGGCACAATTGTCGGGATCCGCTCCGGCTGCGGCGTCTCAGTATATCGCGAGCTGTAGCTCCCTATATACTGAGCTTAGGGTGACCCTGGGGAGAACTATGGGGAAAAGCCTTAACCCCATAGTTCTCCTTTAATGAGGTAGTCGTGTACATCTCAGCGCGGGTTCATCATTATGTTTTTCTGGTTGATCTCATATCTTCACCTCCTTTCTGATATCCGGAAGATCCGTCCCACCCAAGGAAGGCATAAAGCTTTCTCCACATGTGGTTACCGCGTGACTGTGGTGGATCTCTACTATGGGAGCCTCCTGTTTATGTATCTGAGACCCCCGCTCTATCTACTGTCACAAAACAGAGAAAACTGTGCCCGTTCCTTATACAGCACGGACCCCCGATGCTCAATAAGGAGTAGAGAAGAAAAAACAAATCAGTTACAAGAACACAAACAACCGAAATTCTCCAGAACTAAGAGGTCTATTCAGATATAGGAGAATATATATATATATACACCTACATACATAGGTGCGGGTGTGGCAGTGCTGGTGGAGGGAGGGAGCGGTGCCGCCTTCCCCGGCCCAGTAATAATATTAATTGTCCCACCCCTACCGGATCTGCCACTGGCCCTGCGGCCAGCGCCCGGGGCTCATGCCCCCTCTAGCTTCAGCACTGCCCAAACCACCCCTGTGCCTCCCCTTCCCCCACACTGAGCCACTATTACCTGGCTTCTCCCCACTTTGTCCCGCAGCCTGCTCAGTCCGGGTACTGACGAGATGCCCCGCCCCCTGCAGAGCGCGCGCCGTACTGAGAGCTGCGCATTGCTTGTGACAGCCGCTGCTCGAGTGAGTGAGAGGCAGCCCCCGGAGCCTCCGTGCCGCTTCAATGACGGCCCAGCCCTGCACGGCATCAGAGGAGCCCAGGGACCACCCAAATTTTCCCGCGGACCACCAGTGGAAGAGGAACAGAAGGTGTTCAGGAGTCAGGAGGACTCCTCCCAGAAGGGGAGCCAGGTGGCTGTATGTGCTGGAGGCACAGGGAAGGCAGCCGAGGAGGCTGAGAGAGCCAGTGACACATGGAGTATGTGTGACAACCTGGAGTCGGTGAGACTATGTTCGGTTTGCTGGAATACAACCGGATTGCGTGTTAATTGTTGAAGTTATGTTTCTGCTCTGGAGGCAATAAAAGACTGTTCTGTTTTATGCTAAAGTGGCTTCGAGACTGGTATGTGAGCGTTCACCATTAGTGCCGCATTCCCCAACGTCACAAGAGTTACAAGTAGGGATGCGCCGATATATCGGCCGCCGAAACATACCGGCCGAAAATGGCACTTTTGGCTAAATGCAGAAAGTGCCATTTTCCTGCCGATACATCAGCGCACCCCCCATTTCTTCTCTCCCCAATGGGCGCTGCTCTGTGTTCCAGCAAGGAGGAGAAAAAGTGACAGCCGGTCGAGCGCTGCGGGAGGAGAGCGCTGTGAGCGGCCGGCATCTCTCCTCCCACACCGCTCAGCCGCCTATCACAGTCTAGCAGAGCGGTGTGGGGGCGGAGACGGCCCGCGCTGTCACAGGAGGCTGAGCTCCCCTCCCACACCGCTCAGCCGCCTATCACAGTCTGGCAGAGCGGTGTGGGGGCGGAGACAGCCCGCGCTGTCACAGGAGGCTGAGCTCCCCTCCCACACCGCTCAGCCGCCTATCACAGTCTGGCAGAGCGGTGTGGGGGCGGAGACAGCCCGGGGTGTCACAGGCGGCTTCTATCACAGTCTGGCAGAGCGGTGTGGGGGCGGAGACAGCCCGGGCTGTCACAGGAGGCTGAGCTCTCCTCCCACACCGCTCAGCCGCCTATCACAGTCTGGCAGAGCGGTGTGGGGGCGGAGACAGCCCGGGCTGTCACAGGAGGCTGAGCTCTCCTCCCACACCGCTCAGCCGCCTATCACAGTCTGGCAGAGCGGTGTGGGGGCGGAGACAGCCCGGGCTGTCACAGGAGGCTGAGCTCTCCTCCCACACCGCTCAGCCGCCTATCACAGTCTGGCAGAGCGGTGTGGGGGCGGAGACAGCCCGGGCTGTCACAGGAGGCTGAGCTCTCCTCCCACACCGCTCAGCCGCCTATCACAGTCTGGCAGAGCGGTGTGGGGGCGGAGACAGCCCGGGCTGTCACAGGAGGCTGAGCTCTCCTCCCACACCGCTCAGCCGCCTATCACAGTCTGGCAGAGCGGTGTGGGGGCGGAGACAGCCCGGGCTGTCACAGGAGGCTGAGCTCTCCTCCCACACCGCTCAGCCGCCTATCACAGTCTGGCAGAGCGGTGTGGGGGCGGAGACAGCCCGGGCTGTCACAGGAGGCTGAGCTCTCCTCCCACACCGCTCAGCCGCCTATCACAGTCTGGCAGAGCGGTGTGGGGGCGGAGACAGCCCGGGCTGTCACAGGAGGCTGAGCTCTCCTCCCACACCGCTCAGCCGCCTATCACAGTCTGGCAGAGCGGTGTGGGGGCGGAGACAGCCCGGGCTGTCACAGGAGGCTGAGCTCTCCTCCCACACCGCTCAGCCGCCTATCACAGTCTGGCAGAGCGGTGTGGGGGCGGAGACAGCCCGGGCTGTCACAGGAGGCTGAGCTCTCCTCCCACACCGCTCAGCCGCCTATCACAGTCTGGCAGAGCGGTGTGGGGGCGGAGACAGCCCGGGCTGTCACAGGAGGCTGAGCTCTCCTCCCACACCGCTCAGCCGCCTATCACAGTCTGGCAGAGCGGTGTGGGGGCGGAGACAGCCCGGGCTGTCACAGGAGGCTGAGCTCTCCTCCCACACCGCTCAGCCGCCTATCACAGTCTGGCAGAGCGGTGTGGGGGCGGAGACAGCCCGGGCTGTCACAGGAGGCTGAGCTCTCCTCCCACACCGCTCAGCCGCCTATCACAGTCTGGCAGAGCGGTGTGGGGGCGGAGACAGCCCGGGCTGTCACAGGAGGCTGAGCTCTCCTCCCACACCGCTCAGCCGCCTATCACAGTCTGGCAGAGCGGTGTGGGGGCGGAGACAGGCCAGCGCTGTCACAGCAGGCTGAGCTCTCCTCCCACACCGCTCAGCCTGCTGTGACCTGCTCCCTATATACTGAGCTTAGGGTGATGGGAGGACGCTAGTTTGTGTCCTCCCGTTACCCTGAGGAGGACTATGAGGAAAAGCCCGGACCTCGTACTTCTCCTTTAATCCTGATACCGCTCCCTCATCCCGCCATGAACAATCTGTTCGCACGGCGAAATTATCTGCAGGAAAGACGTTTTTTTTTTCTAATTTTGTATATTTTTTTTCACATTATACAAAAATTGTCAAATGAATGTAAACAGATTTTTTTAAACTGATTTTCACCCAAATAATTTTATACATTTTACTAACAGTAAAAACAAATTGGTGACCTGATGGCTAACCCTCAGATTGTGTAACATAAACCAATACTGTAATGTGCGCCTCACTGTAATCCATGGTGGTCTCCCTTCTCTTTGCTGCTCTTCCTTTTAAATCCTCATGTCTTCTCATGCTGGGGGAGAACTTCCCTTTGCAGCTGGGGGCCTCTTGCTGTAGTGCCGGCTCAGGATGTGAACCTACACACAGACACCGTGTATCCATTCCAGAGACAAGGCCGTCTGCTGATGTCATTTCAATAGCAATTTTTTATTTATTTCAATTTTAATTTTTCATGAAAGTAAACGTGTGGAGATCCTGAGAAGAAGGTCATCGTGCAGACACTTTGGGGGTCTTTCAAAGGCCAATAGACTGTTCACTTTGTAAGGGAAGTTTCCCCTGATGAGGTGACGTTCCACTGACTTCCATCATCCAATCATAAACAAGCAAATATAATCGTTTCTCCATTTTCCGTCCACATTATTGGCTGTTCCTGGCAAGGTTCATTTACTAAATGGAAACTGTAAATTCCCTTACAAAGTGAACAGTCTATTGGCCTTTAGTGAATGACCCCCCCCTCCCCCCCCCCCACGGTCTGCACAATGACCCAGGAATGTCTCAGGACGTCCACATGTTTCTTTTCATGAAAATGTAAAACTGAAATTAATAAAAAATTGCTATGGAAATTATATTATTGTTATTATCATTATCATCATTATTAGACATGCGCACTGCCAAAAAAATTGTTGGACCAGCGCTGACTCGCCGCTGCTCTCCCGCACCAAAGGTAAGTGAAGAAAAAAAAAACATGCTGATAGGGAGCAGGCCCAGCGCTACAGGGGGTCGGGGAGGGGGTTGGCAGGGGCAAAAAAATGCAACTTTGCCTGTCTAGGTCCTAGCACCGGCCCTGGCTCTGAGGGGTTAGACATTAAATATCCAAATGACTATATCAGACCTTGCCGTGTCATCGCTGACATTGGGGAGCAGGAGCAGCATTTAGAGTTGACTCCGCAGAGCAATCTCACTCAGTAATACCACCTGATCATCTCTATTGGCAATATATCTATGCTTGAGTTCTGGGGTCTCCACGCCTGTGGCAGGGGGGTTCTCACCCTCTCAGTGAAAGTGATATTATATTAGGAAGAATGAGGAAAGCTTGAACACGCAGACATTGGTAGGGACACTCAAAGCTCGCAGGTGGACAGGAATAGGGTCAGGAAGATCTTACTGTTGAAGAATCCCAGACATAAGAAGTCAGGGGTTGACTCGCGCCACCAAGCCACACTGTTGACCAGTAGCACCTATAAGTACCACCTTAGGGGGGGAAATTAACACTTTAAAAGAAATGAAAATACAAATACATGTTATTGGAATTGTTACTCTTTTCTTCTGCCAGATATCAATAAATGTCATGGAGGAAGCCAACCAAACATCTCCAGGAAGGTTCATCCTCCTTGGTCTATCTGACGTCCCGTCTCTGCAGGCCATCTGTTTCCTTGTGTTCCTTGTGATGTACATAGTCACAGTGTCAGGAAACCTTCTACTGATCATCGTGGTGAGGATCAACCCCAAGCTACAGACCCCCATGTACTTCTTCCTGAGTCACCTCTCCATTATCGACCTTTGCTTCTCCTCCAACATCGTCCCCAAACTTCTGATAAACACTGTAGCCATGGACAGAAGTATCTCCTTGTTGGGATGTGCCATGCAAATGTTCTTCCATATGGGTTTAGGAGCTACAGAGTGTGTTCTTCTAGCCGTCATGGCCTATGACAGGTATGCTGCCATTTGTAGACCATTGCACTACAACACCGTCATGAACAAGACATTGTGTGCCGGTTTGGCAGCTGGTGCATGGAGTATGTGCTTCATGAACTCTGCAGTGCATGTTGTCCTCACCTTCCAGCTCCCCTACTGCAAGTCCCACCACGTCAACCACTTCTTCTGTGAGCTACCACCTTTCCTTCGAATGTCCTGCCGAGGCACTTTGCGCAATGAGATAGCCATGTACATCTCGACAGGGATCATCGCTATGTGTTCTTTCTGCTTGACCCTGACCTCATACGTCCACATCATCTCCACCATCCTGAAGATCCGTTCCTCACAAGGAAGACACAAAGCATTCTCCACATGTGCTTCCCACCTGACCGTGGTGGTTCTCTATTACGGGACCATCATGTCTATGTATCTGAGACCCCGCTCCACCTACTCTCCGGAAACAGACAAAACCGTGTCCATCCTCTATACCACTGTGACACCGATGCTGAACCCCGTCATCTACAGTATGAGGAACAAGGACGTCAAAGACACAGTCAGAGGAACGCACTTAAGAAATAAAATTCTCTAAAATAAAATGTTGAATAAAGAAAACGAATGTTGTCATGTTCAGTATAAATATGGCTGCAGGGAAGTATAGAAGGAAGAGGACAACTAACCGCTGTCAGGGCCGGATCTACTTTCTCTGCTCCCCCAAGGCCAGGTTCTTCGACAAGCCCCCCTAACCTGCCAACCCCCCCCACCACTCCACCACCACTCCACCACCACCACCACCATGGAGAATGGCAGACTTGCAGGCTGCATACAAGTGATCACGTGACATCGCCAGGCTCACTTGTACAGAACAAGCGGCGGCTTCCCCGCTCTACATTGAGCTCTAATTGCCCAAAGCCGGGCTACATGTAGAAAACAAATACCCGCCCGGCGCCCGGAACTGCATGTCCTGGGCATCAGAAGATAGGAATTCCACACCCCTGCTGGCCCTCTATCTCTGCTGACCCAGGGCCGGCCTAAATGTAGAAAACAATGACCCGCCCTGCACCTGCAACTACATGTCCCGGGCATCGGGAGATAGGAATTCTACAACCCTGCTGCCCCTCTACTCCCTGATGCCCCTCTACTCCCTGATGCCCCTCTACTCCCTGCTGCCCCTCTACTCCCTGCTGCCCATCTACTCCCTGCTGCCCCAAGGCTTGGTTGGCCTTCGTGGGAAATCCGGCCCTGACCGCTGTCGGCATAGATGATCCCTCGGCTTTGTTACCTACAATGTCAGTGCAGCATTTAGACATCACGCTGCCCCAGGCACACATAGCCACCCATGTATACGTTTCATGGGATTGTTCCAGCAAACAGCTACTGTCAGATTGAGCTATTGGAGGAGGTGTGCAGCCCGTGTTACGCTCTACATTCCACCATACTAGAAGACGGCTGGGTGCTTTCAGGCTTCCAAAACTTGAAATCAAATCCGTTGCCTAAAAAAGTTCTATGGAAGCAAAGACATAGAGTACCTGCAAAGGAGAAATCATATACCCATCCTCCGAAATACTCTTCAGAAAGAGACACTTCTGGGAGTGATGACTTCCTGGTTCCCTATAGCACTCTGTGGTTTCCTCCTGCGGACGTCACAGGATTATTCACCAAAAGGGAGAAGAGTTTGGGGAAGGCCGGAGAAGGGAAGAATCTCAGACAACATCGCTGAACCCGGAAGTGAGCTGAACTGGAGAACGTTTCCAAATCAGCGATGTTGTCCTAGATTGTCCCCTTCTCCGGCCTTCTCCAAACTCTTCACCCTTTCAGTGAATGGCCTCGTCAGTGCTGCGGCTCTGTCCGGGAGTGACATAAAGGTCGGCAGGAGGAAACACCAAGCCCTGTAGGAGACCAGAACATTAACGCTACCAGAAGTCTTGTGTTCTGAGGAGGACCTCCGGGATGATTCCTCTTGATCACAACGGCATTCAGCAGTGTTGGCAGCGGGAGAGGTAAGTATATGCTTTAACCCTTCAAAGTATGTCTGTCTACCTTGTGATTCCTCTGAACATCCCCCACACCCAGGGCCGGTGCTGCCACTAGGCAAACTAGGCAGCCGCCTGGGGCGCACTACTGCCTAGGGCGCGTCCTTGATCACTCACCCCCCCCCATATCACCCCCAGTCTATTTCGAATTGCAAAAGCCAATAGCAGGCTGGCTATTGCACCCGTCCACTGAGCAGAACTGTGGGGCAACTCTCTCTCTCCGGTCCGCTCCTCTTCTCAGTGGGAGGCTTTTCAATAGCCAGTCTGCTAAATTAAATTACATCCACCTGTTGCCTGCGGAAGCTATCCGGCAGGAGAATGGGGCCACCCACGGGAGGGGATGTGGTATTGGGGGTTATGACGCATGGGGGGGGGGCTGAGGGGTGCAGTAGCTGGTCTTGACTAGGGCGCAAAATAGTCTAGCACCGGCCCTGCCCACACCTTCATCACCAACAATAGCCTCAGAGACGGAGAGGGAAACATAGGCCCGGTGCCACCCATGGAGGTGACTGTCAATGAAAGGGCCACGTCAATATGGAGTCTCTGACCTCTGTCACTTCAATGAGACCTGACCTGCGATCCCCAGTCACAGGCAGAGTACGGGGGAGACAGTTCCATGAGTTACATGTGACTCTGTAAAATATGAGCAGACCACCATAATGGGTATCTTCATGAGGCGGTGACCCTCGTCCCGAAACACTGATCACTCCTCTGAGCGTTCGCTGCTCATCTACAGAAATGGAATACATACAAAATGGCTTCACTAAGACCCCCCACCTCAGCTTCAAGCTTGTTGGACAACCTCCACCCATCTATGCGCAACTAAGCTGCCAAGAGGGATATCACGCATGGAGGTTGGTGGTCAGAGAACCCACGCCAATGGTCTATCATGTGCACATCCTCTTCTGAATGGCAGATACTGTGTGTTCCTCTGAAGCGGCCTCTATCATATGGGTTCTGTGGAGTCCTCGGGGTCTTCTGGAGGTGCTAAGGGATCCTTGACCAGTGGTGGATCGACCTCCCAGTTCACTGACCATTCATGTAAAGGGACTTTGACTACCAATGCAAGGGGACGCTACACTGACCATCAATATAGGGGGGCTCTATACTTAGATCTATAATGGTGACGGTTGGGGACACTTAGATCTATACTGGTCCCGGTTGGAGACGCTTAGGTCTATACTGGTGACTGTTGGGGACACTTAGATCTATACTGGTGACGGTTGGGGACACCTAGATCTATACTGGTGACGGTTGGGGACACTTAGATCTATACTGGTCACTGCTGGAGACACTTAGATCTATACTGGTGACGGTTGGGGACACTTGGATCTATACTGGTGACTGTTGGGGACACTTGGATCTATACTGGTGACTGTTGGGGACACTTAGATCTATACTGGTGACGGTTGGGGACACTTAGATCTATACTGGTGACTGTTGGGGACACTTAGATCTATACTGGTGACGGTTGGGGACACTTAGATCTATACTGGTGACGGTTGGGGACACTTAGATCTATACTGGTCACTGCTAGAGACACTTAGATCTATACTGGTGATGGTTGGGGACACTTGGATCTATACTGGTGACTGTTGGGGACAATTGGATCTATACTGGTGACGGTTGGGGACACTTAGATCTATACTGGTCACTGCTGGGGACACTTAGATCAATACTGGTCACTGCTGGGGACACTTAGATCTATACTGGTCACTGCTGGGGACAATTAGATCTATACTGGTGACGCTTGGAGACGCTTAGGTCTATACTGGTGACGGTTGGGGACACTTAGATCTATACTGGTGACGATTGGGGACACTTAGATCTATACTCGTCACTGCTGGGGACAATTAGATCTATATTGGTGACGGTTGGAGACGCTTAGGTCTATACTGGTGACGGTTGGGGACACTTAGATCTATACTGGTGACGGTTGGGGACACTTAGATCTATACTGGTGACGATTGGGGACACTTAGATCTATACTGGTCACTGCTGGGGACACTTAGATCTATACTGGTACCGGTTGGGGACACTTAGATCTATACTGGTGACAGTTGGGGACACATAGATCTATACTGATGACGGTTGGGGACACTTACATCTATACTGTTGACTGTTGGGGACACTTAGATCTATACTGGTGACTGTTGGGGACACTTAGATCTATACTGGTGACGGTTGGGGACACTTAGATCTATACTGGTGACGGTTGGGGACACTTAGATCTATACTGGTGACGGTTGGGGACACTTAGATCTATACTGGTGACTGCTGGGGACACTTAGATCTATACTGGTGACGGTTGGGGACACTTAGATCTATACTGGTGACGGTTGGGGACACTTAGATCTATACTGGTGACGGTTGGGGACACTTGGATCTATACTGGTGACTGTTGGGGACACTTGGATCTATACTGGTGACGGTTGGGGACACTTAGATCTATACTGGTGACGGTTGGGGACACTTGGATCTATACTGGTGACTGTTGGGGACACTTGGATCTATACTGGTGTCGGTTGGGGACACTTAGATCTATACTGGTCACTGTTGGGGACACTTAGCTCTATACTGGTCACTGTTGGGGACACTTAGATCTCTGCTGGTCACTGTTGGGGACACTTAGATCTATACTGGTGACGG
>NW_017309102.1:46309-46618 GCF_000935625.1 Nanorana parkeri | reverse complement strand
GGTTGGGGACACTTAGATCTATACTGGTGACGGTTGGGGACCCTTAGATCTATACTGGTGATGGTTGGGGACACTTAGATCTATACTGGTCACTGCTGGGGACACTTAGATCTATACTGGTCCCGGTTGGGGACACTTAGATCTATACTGGTGACTGCTGGGGACACTTAGATCTATACTGGTCCCGGTTGGGGACACTTAGATCTATACTGGTCCCGGTTGGGGACACTTAGATCTATACTGGTGACGGTTGGGGACACTTAGATCTATACTGGTGACTGTTGGGGACACTTAGATCTATACTGGTGA
>NW_017309102.1:44315-44966 GCF_000935625.1 Nanorana parkeri | reverse complement strand
TATACTGGTGACGGTTGGGGACACTTAGATCTATACTGGTGACGGTTGGGGACACTTAGATGTATACTGGTGACGGTTGGGGACACTTAGATCTATACTGGTGACGGTTGGGGACACTTAGATCTATACTGGTGACGGTTGGGGACACTTAGAAATCCGTCTTTATTGTCCTCGATCTCCTCCCGAATATCTGAACGGGAAATGGAGAGACTTCATAATACAAAGCAAACCAGGAAGTGGAATGGAATAACAGGAAGTGGTTAACGTGATCTGCTGACTTCTGGGGATCTCTGCTCCTTCAGCGCACCTTGTCTGTGGCACCGCGGGACGCGTCGCAGTATCCCGCGAGGTGAAGAATTCATCATGTTCTGGCTGACGGCGCCGAATCTTCGGGGGATTTCTGCTGAGAAAATTGAATTTCTATTTTTACAGGAAATCTCTAATCTTGTTAAATATCTGAGACTCTGGCGAGGTCCAAATAATGAGAACACCGCGGGAAAGTTTCCATGCTTCTGTTTATAGTTGTTTTCAGATTATATTATAATATATTGTATTTTATTATATTTGTATTTTATTATATTGTATTTTATTATATTGTATTTTATTATATTGTATTTTATTATATTGTATTTTATTATATTGTATTTTATT
>NW_017309102.1:40773-43527 GCF_000935625.1 Nanorana parkeri | reverse complement strand
TGTACTCTCCCTACCATACTGTCCCTGCCGTACTCTCCCTGCCGTACTCTCCCTGCCATACTCTCCCTGCCGTACTCTCCCTGCCGTACTCTCCTTGCCATACTGTCCCTGCCGTACTCTCCCTGCCGTACTCTCCCTGCCATACTCTCCCTGCCGTACTCTCCCTGCTGTACTCTCCCTACCATACTCTCCCTGCCGTACTCTCCCTGCCGTACTCTCCCTACCGTACTCTCCCTGCCGTGCACTCATTTCCGTACACTCATTGCCGTCCTCTCCCTGCCGTACACTCATTGCCGTACTCTCCCTGCCGTACACTCACCGTACTCTCCCTACCCTACTCTCCCTGCCGTACTCTCCCTGCCGTACTCTCCCTGCCGTACTCTCCCTGCCGCACTCTCCCTGCCGTACTCTCCCTGGAATTTGTCTCTGAAGCTGAACAATTGTGGTATAGAGTGGGGAAAATTAGAATGGTTTCCAGAATTTTAATGTCGGAGTCCTCATTGTCCCTCCATGACAGGAAGTGATAAGAAATGAGGGGAAACCTCACCCTTGGCACTTGGACTTGTCATTTGGGGACACATAGAGCGATAGATACTTGGAAAGGGATGGAAGTTCTACCCCGCTGAGGTGTGCCCAGCGCGTGATTTTATTTGTGTGCACAGCCAATGCATTTCGAGGGGTTCTCCTTCATCAGGGCTGGAGTACAAGGGGTCAGAGCCTGGACCTGGATCTCTGTATGGCATTCAGATGCCTGTTCCTGCTTAGATTGGCCGGCCCTGGTGAAGGGGACCCTTGGAGACCCCAGAAAGCGTTGACTGGTTATATTGAATACTCCTGGACGCACATAGGTGGGGTAAGTAGAGGCGAGGAGGCGGGGCTCTGCGCTCAAATACTCAGATTGGTTGGAATGTGATGAAGCACAATGGCTCCAGTGAGGACTTAGGGTCCGGGCGTCCCTCAAACAAGGTAACCAGAATTGAAGATTCATGGATAGAAAGTTCAATGAGAACGCCAACCAGAAGGACTGAGAGTCCAAAAATGTTTATTAATAGGATAATAACACATCAGTGGAGCATCTCCTCCCCCAACCCTCCATCCCCCAATTAATAAGGACCAGATATCTGCCTACAGTCCCATATGGACCAATAAAGTACCAACAAGTGCAGACATGGCAGTCTGATGCTGCTCCAAAATGAAAGTCCAGTGCTCCTCAAACATGGCGGCCCAGTGCTCCTTCAACATGGCAGTCCAGTGCTCAACCAACATGGCAGTCTGGTGCTCCTCCAACATGGCAGTCCAGTGCTCCTCCAACATGGCAGTCCAGTGCTCCTCCAACATGGCAGTCCAGTGCTCCTCAAACATGGCAGTCCAGTGCTCCTCCAACATGGCAGTCCGGTGCTCCTCCAACATGGCAGTCCAGTGCTCCTCCAACATGGCAGTCCAGTGCTCCTCCAACATGGCAGTCCGGTGCTCCTCCAACATGGCAGTCCAGTGCTCCTCAAACATGGCAGTCCAGTGCTCCTCCAACATGGCAGTCTGGTGCTCCTCCAACACGGTGGTCTGGTGCTCCTCCAACATGGCAGTCCAGTGCTCCTCCAACATGGCAGTCCAGTGCTCCTCAAACATGGCAGTCCAGTGCTCCTCCAACATGGCAGTCCGGTGCTCCTCCAACATGGCAGTCCAGTGCTCCTCAAACATGGCAGTCCAGTGCTCCTCCAACATGGCAGTCTGGTGCTCCTCCAACACGGTGGTCTGGTGCTCCTCCAACATGGCAGTCCAGTGCTCCTCCAACATGGCAGTCCAGTGCTCCTCAAACATGGCAGTCCAGTGCTCCTCCAACATGGCAGTCCGGTGCTCCTCCAACATGGCAGTCCAGTGCTCCTCAAACATGGCAGTCCAGTGCTCCTCCAACATGGCAGTCCGGTGCTCCTCCAACATGGCAGTCCAGTGCTCCTCCAACATGGCAGTCCAGTGCTCCTCCAACATGGCAGTCTGGTGCTCCTCCAACACGGTGGTCTGGTGCTCCTCCAACATGGCGGCCCAGTGCTCCTTCAACATGGCGGCCCAGTGCTCCTCCAACATGGCGGCCCATTGCTCCTTCAACATGGCGGTCCAGTGCTCCTCCAACATGGCAGACCAGTGCTCGTCCAACATGGCGGTCTGGTGCTCCTCCAACATGGTGGTCTGGTGCTGCTCTAACATGGTGGTTTGGTGCTCCTCCAACACGGTGGTCTGGTGATCCTCCAACATGGCGGTCTGGTGCTCCTCCAACATGGCGGTCTGGTGCTCCTCCAACATGGCGGCCCAGTGCTCCTCCAACATGGCGGTCTGGTGCTCCTCCAACATGGCGGTCCGGTGCTCCTCCAACATGGCGGTCCGGTGCTCCTCCAACATGGTGGTCTGGTGCTCCTCCAACATGGTGGTCTGGTGCTCCTCCAACATAGCGGTCCGGTGCTCCTCCAACATGGCAGTCTGGTGCTACTCCAACATGGCGGCCCAGTGCTCAACCAACATGACAGTCTAGTGCTCGTCCAACATGGCGGTCTGGTGCTCCTCCAACATGGTGGTCTGGTGCTCCTCCAACATGGCGGTCCGGTGCTCCTCCAACATGGTGGTCTGGTGCTCCTCCAACATGGTGGTCTGGTGCTCCTCCAACATGGCGGTCCGGTGCTCCTCCAACATGGCGGTCTGGTGCTCCTCCAACATGGTGGTCTGGTGCTCCTCCAACATGGTGGTCTGGTGCTCCTCCAACAT
>NW_017309102.1:34910-40570 GCF_000935625.1 Nanorana parkeri | reverse complement strand
CGGGTCTCCTCCAACATGGTGGTCTGGTGTTCCTCCAACATGGCGGTCCGGTGCTCCTCCAACATGGCGGCCCGGTGCTCCTCCAACATGGCGGTCTGGTGCTCCTCCAACATGGCGGCCCCGTGCTCCTCCAACATGACAGTCTAGTGCTCGTCCAACATGGCGGGCTGGTGCTCCTCCAACATGGCGGTCTGGTGCTGCTCTAACATGGTGGTTTGGTGCTCCTCCAACACGGTGGTCTGGTGATCCTCCAACATGGCGGTCTGGTGCTCCTCCAACATGGCGGTCTGGTGCTCCTCCAACATGGCGGTCTGGTGCTCCTCCAACATGGTGGTCTGGTGCTCCTCTAACATGGGGGTCTGGTGCTCCTCCAACACGGTGGTCTGGTGCTCCTCCAACATGGCAGTCTGGTGCTCCTCCAACATGGCAGTCTGGTGCTCCGCCAACATGGCGGTCCAGTGCTCCTTCAACATGGCGGCCCAGTGTTCCTCCAACATGGCAGACCAGTGCTCCTCCAACATGGCAGCCTGGTGCTCCTCCAATATGGTGGTCTGGTGCTCCTCCAACATGGCAGTCTGGTGCTCCTCCAACATGGTGGTCTGGTGCTCCTCCAACATGGTGATCTGGTGCTCCTCCAACATGGTGGTCTGGTGCTCCTCCAACATGGCAGTCTGGTGCTCCTCCAACATGACAGTCTAGTGCTCGTCCAACATGGCGGCCCGGTGCTCCTCCAACATGGCGGTCTGGTGATCCGCCAACATGGCTAACATGGCGGTCTGGTGCTCCTCCAACACGGTGGTCTGGTGCTCCTCTAACATGGTGGTCTGGTGCTCCTCCAACATGGCAGTCTGGTGTTCCTCCAACATGGCGGTCTGGTGCTCCTCCAACACGGTGGTCTGGTGCTCCTCTAACATGGTGGTCTGGTGCTCCTCCAACATGACAGTCTAGTGCTCGTCCAACATGGCGGCCCAGTGCTCCTCCAACACGGTGGTGTGGTGCTCCTCTAACATGGTGGTCTGGTGCTCGTCCAACATGGCAGTCTGGTGCTCCTCCAACATAGTGGTCTGGTGCTCCTCCAACATGGCAGTCTGGTGCTCCTCCAACATGGTGGTCTGGCGCTCCTCTACATCCCCGGTGATACATTGTGTCGGAGTTTCACTGTTACCACATGTCATGTGATGTACCCCTGAGGATCGCATACTAAGTACATTGTCCCCGACCAGCCGCCATTGCGAAGGTTCATCATCTCTCGGGTGGTGGAGGAACCCTTTAAATCTGCTCCATGTTCTTGGCATCGTCCGGCTGACGCGTTCCGCAATCAGGAGCTGAATTGGCCAATAAATAGTTTTATCTACAAAGATCTCATGAACAAAGTGACACAAATCATGTGAGGGAGGAAGACGCACAATGGCGCTCACAATGGTCACTTCCCAAATCTTCAAAGCTTCAAAAAGTAAAAACATTGCGAGCCGTAAATGTCCAAAAATATCCGCCGAGGAGGGAAATCCCGGCAACGCCGAATTCCAGGAAAAGACCTTTCACAATTATGAAACCTTCCGGCATCTAATTATCAGACGGACGCCAGCAGGAGGATTCCTAACCTTCCACCCCCGAGCCGGAGAATTAAAAGGAACACGTGCTGAGAATGTGAGGGCGGCCATGGATGGTCCCAATGAAAATGCCGGCTGCCTGGCTGACCCTTCAAAGGACAAGTGTGTCTACCTTCCAGTCCTTAGATGTGTCTGCACCCCACCCCCATACCTTCCAGTCCTTACCCCCCATACCTTCCAGTCCTTAGATGTGTCTGCACCCCTCCCCCCATACCTTCCAGTCCTTACTTGTGCCCCCCCCATCACCCATAGGTTTCTCCCACTGCCAATGATGGGGGAACTCAGTAGATTGGACTTCCAGGAAGTGGCGGTCTCTTGTGCCCCCACCCCCCCATCACCCATAGGTTTCTCCCACTGCCAATGATGGGGGAACTCAGTAGATTGGACTTCCAGGAAGTGGCGGCCTCTTGTGCCCCCCCCATCACCCATAGGTTTCTCCCACTGCCAATGATGGGGGAACTCAGTAGATTGGACTTCCAGGAAGTGGCGGTCTCTTGTGCCCCCACCCCCCCATCACCCATAGGTTTCTCCCACTGCCAATGATGGGGGAACTCAGTAGATTGGACTTCCAGGAAGTGGCGGCCTCTTGTGCCCCCCCCATCACCCATAGGTTTCTCCCACTGCCAATGATGGGGGAACTCAGTAGATTGGACTTCCAGGAAGTGGCGGTCTCTTGTGCCCCCACCCCCCCATCACCCATAGGTTTCTCCCACTGCCAATGATGGGGGAACTCAGTAGATTGGACTTCCAGGAAGTGGCGGCCTCTTGTGCCCCCCCCATCACCCATAGGTTTCTCCCACTGCCAATGATGGGGGAACTCAGTAGATTGGACTTCCAGGAAGTGGCGGTCTCTTGTGCCCCCACCCCCCCATCACCCATAGGTTTCTCCCACTGCCAATGATGGGGGAACTCAGTAGATTGGACTTCCAGGAAGTGGCGGCCTCTTGTGCCCCCCCCATCACCCATAGGTTTCTCCCACTGCCAATGATGGGGGAACTCAGTAGATTGGACTTCCAGGAAGTGGCGGTCTCTTGTGCCCCCACCCCCCCATCACCCATAGGTTTCTCCCACTGCCAATGATGGGGGAACTCAGTAGATTGGACTTCCAGGAAGTGGCGGCCTCTTGTGCCCCCCCCATCACCCATAGGTTTCTCCCACTGCCAATGATGGGGGAACTCAGTAGATTGGACTTCCAGGAAGTGGCGGTCTCTTGTGCCCCCACCCCCCCATCACCCATAGGTTTCTCCCACTGCCAATGATGGGGGAACTCAGTAGATTGGACTTCCAGGAAGTGGCGGCCTCTTGTGCCCCCCCCATCACCCATAGGTTTCTCCCACTGCCAATGATGGGGGAACTCAGTAGATTGGACTTCCAGGAAGTGGCGGTCTCTTGTGCCCCCACCCCCCCATCACCCATAGGTTTCTCCCACTGCCAATGATGGGGGAACTCAGTAGATTGGACTTCCAGGAAGTGGCGGCCTCTTGTGCCCCCCCCATCACCCATAGGTTTCTCCCACTGCCAATGATGGGGGAACTCAGTAGATTGGACTTCCAGGAAGTGGCGGTCTCTTGTGCCCCCACCCCCCCATCACCCATAGGTTTCTCCCACTGCCAATGATGGGGGAACTCAGTAGATTGGACTTCCAGGAAGTGGCGGCCTCTTGTGCCCCCCCCATCACCCATAGGTTTCTCCCACTGCCAATGATGGGGGAACTCAGTAGATTGGACTTCCAGGAAGTGGCGGTCTCTTGTGCCCCCACCCCCCCATCACCCATAGGTTTCTCCCACTGCCAATGATGGGGGAACTCAGTAGATTGGACTTCCAGGAAGTGGCGGCCTCTTGTGCCCCCCCCATCACCCATAGGTTTCTCCCACTGCCAATGATGGGGGAACTCAGTAGATTGGACTTCCAGGAAGTGGCGGTCTCTTGTGCCCCCACCCCCCCATCACCCATAGGTTTCTCCCACTGCCAATGATGGGGGAACTCAGTAGATTGGACTTCCAGGAAGTGGCGGCCTCTTGTGCCCCCCCCATCACCCATAGGTTTCTCCCACTGCCAATGATGGGGGAACTCAGTAGATTGGACTTCCAGGAAGTGGCGGTCTCTTGTGCCCCCACCCCCCCATCACCCATAGGTTTCTCCCACTGCCAATGATGGGGGAACTCAGTAGATTGGACTTCCAGGAAGTGGCGGCCTCTTGTGCCCCCCCCATCACCCATAGGTTTCTCCCACTGCCAATGATGGGGGAACTCAGTAGATTGGACTTCCAGGAAGTGGCGGTCTCTTGTGCCCCCACCCCCCCATCACCCATAGGTTTCTCCCACTGCCAATGATGGGGGAACTCAGTAGATTGGACTTCCAGGAAGTGGCGGCCTCTTGTGCCCCCCCCATCACCCATAGGTTTCTCCCACTGCCAATGATGGGGGAACTCAGTAGATTGGACTTCCAGGAAGTGGCGGTCTCTTGTGCCCCCACCCCCCCATCACCCATAGGTTTCTCCCACTGCCAATGATGGGGGAACTCAGTAGATTGGACTTCCAGGAAGTGGCGGCCTCTTGTGCCCCCCCCATCACCCATAGGTTTCTCCCACTGCCAATGATGGGGGAACTCAGTAGATTGGACTTCCAGGAAGTGGCGGCCTCTTGTGCCCCCCCCATCACCCATAGGTTTCTCCCACTGCCAATGATGGGGGAACTCAGTAGTAAAATAAATCAGGGCAGCCGGACTCGCTGTATTTGTCCTGAAGACGTTTCGCTCGTCATCCGACCAGCTTCCTCGGTTCAGAATGGCTTGTAGAAGAATTCTATGGGAATGAATATGGTGAACGTCGCTCCGATCCGCATCATGTGTTCATCATAACCAGCATGGGGGTCAGAGACGCCATGGAGGTCAGGTGCTGATTGCATTTGCATGATTGGAGCTAGCAAGTGTTATTAACATGATTGGAGCTAGCAGGTGTTATTAACCCGCCCAGAGAGAGAGGTGTTATACAGCATTGTATGTGGCAGGCAATAGATGCCCCCCCCCCCCCCGGCCACCTCTATTCAAGCCCGGCATCTCCATTTAACACAAATGGCCTCTTTTACACCTCTTCCTTCAACGGAGGATTCCTTTTGAACAGAGGCCACGCGTTCAGGGGAGAAGGTATCCTCTGATCTTTTTTGGCTGTACAGAGGCAACAACAAACGTTCTTAGTAGATTTTCTTTTCAGGTTAAATGTAATGTAATTTCGTATTGTGAACACTAGATGGAGCTGAGGAGCATTAGAAATAAATACTTTGGGGGTCTGTTCACTAAGCTGCCGTAGGATCTAGCCGTAGCTTCGGCCCCAGGAACCCTTCAGCTCAGTAGAACCGAAGGGCCTCCTGTACTGTCTATTCACTGTGGCCCGTACAGCTCCCAAAGTTGGTCGAGCCCAAAGGCATATGCCTCCACTGGACTGAGCCGAGGTGAAAGCCATTGGCCAGCCGACAGCCTGCTACCGACAGCTGGGCGGAGCCAGGTGCCATTTCTCACGGCTGGCTTCGGCCACTTGCAGAGACAGATCAGCGTCCCCTGGTTACCGGGGGACGCTGATCTGTCATTACACCGAGAACCCGGCTTTCATATCCCCGCCGGTTCCCGACAAGCTCTCATCGAAATGACAGCTGGTCCCGGGCCAATAGAAAACAGTTTGGCGGAGCTAGCTGTCACTGCTGCACGGCAGCTTTGTGAATAACCCCCTCAGTTCCTCCTCAGCTCCATCTAGTGGCCATTATGCGGTAGTACATTACATTAGATGCATGGGCACCAACGTAACCTTTTGGATGCCGGCAGCGGGGCATTTGAGATTCTCATTAGATGCGTCTGCACCCCTCCCCCACCCCACCCCCCATGGCCTTCCAGTCCCTTGTAGTCTCCATCAGAAGCTCATGTGACAGGATGACAATGCAGGAGAGCAATTGGGAGACAAGGACAGAGCGACCGCCACTTCCCGGGAGAGCCAATCTACTGAGTTCCCCATTACTGTCAGTGGGAGAAACCAGTGAGTGCTGGGGGGGGGGGGGGGCT
>NW_017309102.1:31160-34791 GCF_000935625.1 Nanorana parkeri | reverse complement strand
GGGGGGAGGCACAAGAGACTGACACACCTGGAAGAGTCAGTCTATCAGCAGAGGAGTCCTCTATATATACCCTCCTGTGTTGAGTTGTATTGTTCCTGTACTGTCTCCCTATAACAGGTAAACCCTATGCGTGCACGCTCGGGTTTATGTAGTGACGGTGTATACGCGCTGACAACAGTCTACAGCCATTGACATTGTGAGGCTGTAGGCTGCACCTGGGGCATTTACTGTGCACACAAGCCCCCTCCGTGTGCAAGAGCCCTTTAAGAGGCCGCAGATGAAGCAGCAGTGTAAAATTAGCCATCGGCAGGATCATGCTCCTTACTGCCGTATCTCTAATCTTCTGATCTGTGGGATATTTGGGGGGTTGGAAAGATACAAAAAGAAGGCAGTGAAGGGGTTAATCACCCAAAGAGCTGGCAATCAGTACCGGTTCCCATTGGGCCTTTAATCTCTTCCCTGCAGCAGCTCGGGTGGGAGTCCAGGTCATAACAGGAAAGGAGTGAGAAGCCGGCACAATACTCTCAGCGAGAGACGCTCAGGATTCCTCGTCGGGAACGTGTCAAGTGAGAGGAAGAGAAAGTTGCCAACTCAGATCTGTGGCCTGGCCCGGGGGGGTGGGCGAGGATTTCACGGGGCTTTTTGGGGAATTTTACTAGAAGAGATCACAGAGAACAGCAAAAACACGTTCCCATGGAAACGTCCGGCTATGGACATCACAAGGGCATGGAGAACCTTCACCGGAGGTGGTGACTGTGTCATTGGTGGGCCATGGAAGCCAAGGAAGGGTTCCCGTTATACATACCCCATCGCACTCCTGACCGCCATGTCCCTGATAGCCTCTTCTTGGTGGCAGCTGCAGCAACCAATGGAGGGCGCCGTGTATAAGGTGAGTCGCCGGCACTCCAAACTCTTGACCTTCACTCATATTATCATACAAAAACATGTCGTGCGATACGACCAAACACCGACAGGGACGTATGGTTCAAGACTTTGGCGCGTCGGCGACTCGTCTTCTGTTGAAGGGTCCCGGTCACGTATTCTGTGGACTCAACCAATGTTCACGGGAGCCGGGCACATCATTTACTGGGTGACCTCATTTCAGTCATGACGTTGGTGGTGAGTGGCGGGTCAAACTAAACTAAATAAACGCATGTCACCAGCACACCAATGGTGTTGAAGTCCAAAGTGTTCGTTTATTGGAACATCATGTCACCAGAACTAGCGCTTTCGGGGCCACGCAGGGTCCCCTTCTTCAGGCTCAGCAAGGGGCTTCCCTTATTTAATTTGGGGCTTCCCGGTAAGGTATTTCTACGTTTGTGGGCCAAACTAAAGCCTGGCCTTGACCATGGGATTCGGTTCTTCTCCTCCAACCTTCACCTCCTCCCCTTCACTTAAGCTCTAACGCACCTTGTTCCTGGTATCTGTGGCCGGATTCGATGACAGGTCCTCTTTGCCCTCTTCCTCCTCCGATGGTGGCACTCTCTGCAGCGTTTAGGATCTTCTGACCCTCGGAGGAGGAAGAGGGCAAAGAGGACCCATTCTCCGGTGTGCCCAGGGTGGTGGGCCAAGTCTTGACACCCTGGGCTCAGAGTGAGTTGAATGACGTTGGGGGCAGGGGAGTATCAGAAAGGAACTGGAGCGGTGAGCCTGTGGGGGGCGGCAGCACCAGATATCGGGTGACTACAGCAGTACATTCTCATCTAATCTGTGTTGGGCTATTGTCCTAAACTCCTAACAGGTGGACATTTCCCGTCTTTCTCTCATCACAGGTCCACCTATCTATGCCGGAGTGCGATGGAACCATACAACCAAACTCTAACCAGCTCCTTCATCCTTCTTGGCCTCTCGAGCGTCCCGTACCTTCAGGTCATCTACTTCCTGATCTTCTTCCTCATTTACATCATCACATTGTCAGGAAATGTTCTCCTCATTGTACTGGTGAGGACGGACAACCAGCTGCAGACCCCCATGTACTTCTTCCTCACCAACCTCTCCTTCATTGACATCTGCTTCTCCTCCACCATTGTGCCCAAACTCCTTGTAAACACCGTATCTCAGGACAGAAGCATTTCCTTCCTGGGATGCGCCTCGCAGATGTACTTCTCCCTGGCTCTCGGGGCCACCGAGTGCATCATTTTGGCGGTCATGGCCTACGACCGATACGTGGCCATCTGCATCCCTCTACGGTACCAGGTGATCATGCGCCGGAGCTTCTGCCTTTCTCTGGCCGCTCTCTCATGGACTGTCAGCTTCCTGAACTCTGTGATCCACGCCGTCCTCACCTTCCGGCTCCCCTACTGCAAGTCCAACCTGGTCCGGCACTTCTTCTGCGAGATGCCACCACTCTTCCGGCTCTCCTGCAGCGACACCTTGTTCAATGAAGTTGCCGTCTACATCTCCGGGGGGCTCATCGCTCTTTGCTCCTTCCTGCTGACCCTGACCTCCTATTTCCACATCATCTCCACCATCCTGACGATCGGCTCCAACAAAGGCCGATCCAAGGTCTTCTCCACCTGTGGCTCCCACCTGGCCGTGGTCTCCCTCTACTATGGCGCCATCGCCTTCATGTACCTACGACCTCGCTCCAGCTACTCCCCGGACCGTGACCGGGCAATTTCCATGCTTTATACCGTGGTGACCCCCATGCTGAATCCCGTCATCTATAGCATAAGGAACAAAGAGGTCAAAGGGTCATTGAAACGGAGGCTGGCCAGGAGGAGGTCTATGTGGTGCCATAGGACAACATACATCTAAAGCGGACCTGTCATCACATCTATGTACTCATCTCAAAGCCCAACTCCGGGACATGAGAAGCTTTCACTGGCAGTGGGGCGGCCCCATGAAGGGTTAAGTGCTTGTTTATGTCTAGAGGTCAGGAAAAGCTGTTTTAGGGTTAGTATAAGGATTGCCAGCTCCCCGCTCCCCTGGTGGTCAGCACTCTCCGCTTCCCATCCAGCTGGTGGAATGTTCCTCTATGTCCTCATGTACAATGCAGGTCTATGGAGCCATGAGTGAGCCTTAGACCACCAGAGCGAAGGGGAGAAGAGTCTGCAGTGTCTGGTCTATCAGCCTGGAGGGGGGTGGTCTATCAGCCTGGAGGGGGGTGGTCTATCAGCCTGGAGTGGGCGGTCTATCAGCCTGGAGGGGCCGGTCTATGAGCCTGGAGGGGCCGGTCTATGAGCCTGGAGGGGGTCGGTCTATCAGCCTGGAGGGGGGGGGTGCCGGCTCCGCGGTGAGTATAACTTTTTTTTAATACCTAGAAAAAAACAAGCACCTAACCCTTGCAGTGCCAGGACAGTCCCCCTGCAAGAGAAGACGTTTTGTTTCCCTGGAGTTGGGCTTTAAGTGCAGCATGCTGAGCGATGTGTCATGTGACCCTTCCAGATATGTACAACCTCTCACAGAGATCACATGACTCCCCCTGGCAATGCCTTCATCCTTCTTTTCTCTCCAGAAGCTCAGAGCCATCTTTGTTCAGGTATCACCCAGGGTCACCATCTACTCCCTGGACTGGGATGCCGGGGGTACCTATGTCTAGGCTCCTCGCCTCCACCTAGTGGCCATATTGTAGTATCACATCATAATACATTCCACCTGAAAAGAAGCCGATCTTCTCATTCACCTAACT
>NW_017309102.1:26194-31133 GCF_000935625.1 Nanorana parkeri | reverse complement strand
GTTTTACTTATCTTTCTACCCGGTGTCATTAATTGGGTTCTATGACATCACAGGTCCTCCCTGTCCTCCTCATCCTCCAGCAGGAGGCAGCAGAGAGCGACACAGCATGGTGTGCCCAGAATAGGGGGAGGAGCCCTGACACCCTGGACTCACAGGAAGTGGGTGAAAGACACTGGGCGTCGCTGAAATGGATCCACAAGGGGGGGGCAATGCTGGAGATCGGGTGAGTATGGCAGCCAGACACGTTAACAGGTTCATTCTGGTTTTATATACAAAGCCGGGTTGGTTAGGTTGATTGGGGCCCTCAGACTGTAAGGTCCCTGAGGGCGGGGCCAATATATAAAATGGTTCTCTATAAATATCAGTAATAGGAGTTCTGTCTGGCAGCAGTAGGCGGATCACATGACGGGCTGAACGGCATTGAAGCTCCTCCAGCATATACGATCCTCCTCGTGTGATCCTTCAGCTCATCTACTTCCTGATCTTCTTCCTCAGTCACATGGTCAGGAAACGTTCTCCTCATTGTACTGGACGGCCGGCCAGCTGCAGACCCCCATCTACTTCTTCCTCCTCACCACCGTCCTCGGCGTCTCCTCCACCATTGTGCCTGGATCTCAGGACAGAGGCATTTCCTTCCTGGGATGCGCCTCGCAGATGTACTTCTCCCTGGCTCTCGGGGCCACCGAGTGCATCATTTTGGCGGTCATGGCCTACGACCGATACGTGGCCATCTGCATCCCTCTACGGTACCAGGTGATCATGCGCCGGAGCTTCTGCCTTTCTCTGGCCGCTCTCTCATGGACTGTCAGCTTCCTGAACTCTGTGATCCACGCCGTCCTCACCTTCCGGCTCCCCTACTGCAAGTCTAACCTGGTCCGGCACTTCTTCTGCGAGATGCCACCACTCTTCCGGCTCTCCTGCAGCGACACCTTGTTCAATGAAGTTGCCGTCTACATCTCCGTGGGGCTCATCGCTCTTTGCTCCTTCCTGCTGACCCTGACCTCCTATTTCCACATCATCTCCACCATCCTGACGATCGGCTCCAACAAAGGCCGATCCAAGGTCTTCTCCACCTGTGGCTCCCACCTGGCCGTGGTCTCCCTCTACTATGGCGCCATCGCCTTCATGTACCTACGACCTCGCTCCAGCTACTCCCCGGACCGTGACCGGGCAATTTCCATGCTTTATACCGTGGTGACCCCCATGCTGAATCCCGTCATCTATAGCATAAGGAACAAAGAGGTCAAAGGGTCATTGAAACGGAGGCTGGCCATGAGGAGGTCTATGTGGTGCCATAGGACAACATACATCTAAAGCGGACCTGTCATCACATCTATGTACTCATCTCAAAGCCCAACTCCGGGGACATGAGAAGCTTTCACCGGCAGTGGGGCGGCCCCATGAATGGTTAAGTGCTTGTTGACGTCTAGAGGTCAGGAAACGGAGGCTGGCCATGAGGGGTTCTAGATAATCTGGTCAATGGGGTGCCAGCAGCAGACTGATGACATCATCCCGAGCTAGGTGATGCCACTGGGCTGGAGCTCGAGGGCCTCCTATTAATGGAGGAGGAACCTCGCACTGGAAACACAGAGTAAGGGAAAGTGAAAGTGAAGAGAGACTGAAACTCCTCACCGAGCTGATTATCATTCTTATTAAGGATCCGGCTGAGCTGCAGCTTCAAGACTTACTCACAGCAGTCTGCAGTATATGGTCCATGGAGGATGGATGAGGGAGGATGGGAGGATGGATGATGGGAGGATGGACGATGGGAGGATGGATGATGGAAGATGGGATGTTAAAGGATGGATGATGGGAGGATGGGGGAAGGACCAAGGGAGGATGGATGATGGGAGGATGGATGATGGGACGTTGAAGGATGGACGATGGGAGGATGGATGATGGGACGTTGAAGGATGGACGATTGGAGGATGGGACGTTGAAGGATGGACGATGGGAGGATGGAGGATGGGACGTTGAAGGATGGACGATGGAAGGATGGATGATGGGACGATTGGAGGATGGGAGGATAGAAGATGGGACGTTGAAGGATGGACGATGGGAGGATGGATGATGGGACAATTGGAGGATGGATGATGGGACGATTGGAGGATGGATGATGGGAGGATGGAGGAAGAACCATGGGAGGATAGAGGGTGGGAGGATAGACCATGGGAGGATGGAGGGTGGGAGGATAGACCATGGGAGGATGGAGGATGGACAATGGGAGGACAGAGGATGGACAATGGGAGGATGGAGGAAGAACCATGGGAGGATAGAGGGATGGAGGATGGACAATTGGAGGATGGAGGAAGGACTATGGGAGGATGGAGGGTAGGAGGATGGGGGATGGAGGGTGGACAATGGGAGGAGGGAGGGTAGGAGGATAGAGGGTGGGAGGATAGAGGGTAGGAGGATGGACCATGGGAGGATGGACCATGGGAGGATGGGAGGGTAGGAGGATAGACCATGGGAGGATGGACCATGGGAGGATGGAGGGTAGGAGGATAGAGGGTGGGAGGGTAGAGGGTGGGAGAATGGAGGATGGACCATGGGAGGATGGAGGGTAGGAGGATAGAGGGTGGGAGGGTAGAGGGTGGGAGAATGGAGGATGGACCATGGGAGGATGGAGGGTAGGAGGATAGAGGGTGGGAGGGTAGAGGGTGGGAGAATGGAGGATGGACCATGGGAGGATGAAGGATGGACCATGGGAGGATGGAGGATGGAGGGTGGGAGGGTCCTACAAGAGGTAGTAAAAGTTCCATGATCGTCCGCTGTTCTGTGTTCGGAGCTCAGACACTCCAGAAGTCTCTCTGCAGAGATGAAAGTCTCATTGGACTCCAGAAGAACGATGTTGCGGCTCCTCGTGGCTTCTCTTCTCCTCCATCTCCTCTCAGGTAACGTCCTTCTCACTGATGGAGGTTCTAGACTCAGCCCGATGATGACTCCTCCGGTGGTGTCACTCATACCTCCCTTATACATATGAGGGGCTCTCGTACCTCCCTTATACATATGAGGGGCTCTCGTACCTCCCTTATACATATGAGGGGCTCTCGTACCTCCCTTATACATATGAGGGGCTCTCGTACCTCCCTTATACATATGAGGGGCTTTCGTACCTCCCTTATACATATGAGGGGCTCTTGTACCTCCCTTATACATATGAGGGGCTTTCGTACCTCCCTTATACATATGAGGGGCACTCGTACCTCCCTTGTACATATGAGGGGCTCTCGTACCTCCCTTATACATATGAGGGGCACTCGTACCTCCCTTATACATATGAGGGGCTCTCGTACCTCCCTTATACATATGAGGGGCTCTCGTACCTCCCTTATACATATGAGGGGCTCTCGTACCTCCCTTATACATATGAGGGGCTCTCGTACCTCCCTTATACATATGAGGGGCTCTCGTACCTCCCTTATACATATGAGGGGCTCTCGTACCTCCCTTATACATATGAGGGGCTCTCGTACCTCCCTTATACATATGAGGGGCTCTCGTACCTCCCTTATACATATGAGGGGCTCTCGTACCTCCCTTATACATATGAGGGGCTCTCGTACCTCCCTTATACATATGAGGGGCTCTCGTACCTCCCTTATACATATGAGGGGCTCTCGTACCTCCCTTATACATATGAGGGGCTCTCGTACCTCCCTTATACATATGAGGGGCTCTCGTACCTCCCTTATACATATGAGGGGCTCTCGTACCTCCCTTATACATATGAGGGGCTCTCGTACCTCCCTTATACATATGAGGGGCTCTCGTACCTCCCTTATACATATGAGGGGCTCTCGTACCTCCCTTATACATATGAGGGGCTCTCGTACCTCCCTTATACATATGAGGGGCTCTCGTACCTCCCTTATACATATGAGGGGCTCTCGTACCTCCCTTATACATATGAGGGGCTCTCGTACCTCCCTTATACATATGAGGGGCTCTCGTACCTCCCTTATACATATGAGGGGCTCTCGTACCTCCCTTATACATATGAGGGGCTCTCGTACCTCCCTTATACATATGAGGGGCTCTCGTACCTCCCTTATACATATGAGGGGCTCTCGTACCTCCCTTATACATATGAGGGGCTCTCGTACCTCCCTTATACATATGAGGGGCTCTCGTACCTCCCTTATACATATGAGGGGCTCTCGTACCTCCCTTATACATATGAGGGGCTCTCGTACCTCCCTTATACATATGAGGGGCTCTCGTACCTCCCTTATACATATGAGGGGCTCTCGTACCTCCCTTATACATATGAGGGGCTCTCGTACCTCCCTTATACATATGAGGGGCACTCATACCTCCCTTATACATATGAGGGGCACTCGTACCTCCCTTATATTATTTATGTAATTAATGCCAGTAGATTGGTACATATGTAAGCAGCAGACACATGTGCTCGTCTCTCCGTCACTGTGCTCTCTCCTCCTATCAGCATGCCACCCTGCAGTGTAACACACCTGATTGGCTCCCTTGTGCTGCTTTCTCCCTGTCTCTGAGCTCTGCTGCCCGAGGTGCTGATATTAGGATAAGCTTAGTGTACGACGCTGCCTTATATGTCGGCCTCTCGCCCTGTCACTCACTCCATGTGTCTCTCTATCTTTCAGCGATGAGCGATGAAGAGGAGGTGACAACGGCAACGTCCTCATATGATGAATTCTATGGTAAGCCGCCCACTCAGACCCGGGATTCGGGGGGCGGGGCCATACAGCCAAGCTACTGGTGTCACCGGCTGCAGTGAGACCTCCGCACAGTGTCTTCTATGGAGGCTCCACCAGAGGGCGCACGTTGTATATTATAGGACCTCAGCGGTCTGGTGGAACGTTCCAATGTGCCGGCAATAGGGGGGGACACCTGGCCGGGGGGGGGGGCCCCACACACAATCAATATTGGGCAGAGTTTTGCTTTCGGGGGGAGCAGCCAC
>NW_017309102.1:24029-24971 GCF_000935625.1 Nanorana parkeri | reverse complement strand
CCCCTTCATCAGGGCTTCATGGGTCATATAAAGGACTCGGAGCCACTGTGCTTCCTCTGACCGATCCTCTATTATTTCCTCTTCTGGTGTCACCGGGACAGGAAGTGAGGGGAAATCTGCTGATAGAACATGGCAGGGGCTCTAACCCCTTCCCCCCCCCAACTCTGTCCCGGGCTTTAGAAGAGAAACACTTTGTCTGTTTCCCCACTGTGGGAGATCTCCCCTCACTTCCTGCTGTATTCCTGGGACAGGAAGTGAAATCTCTCTGATAGAAAGCAACATCAGATGGGCCCTAAAACGTGCACCACAAGGGGGCCCATTTATAAACACTCTGCAGAGCCGTTCGGCCCCTGTGAGTCTCTGTGAATAGAGGCAAATACGAACGTTCTTTCCCGGTGTAATGTAATACCGCAACATGGCCACCAGAGGGAGCCGAGGAGCACAGGAAGTACATTCATCTTTACGTCTCCGCTCCCTCTAGTGGCCATGATGAGGTATTACACGGGGAGAACATTCCACAATACCGGCCTTGGAAAGAACCAGATATCTGCACCAATCAAATGTTCCCTTAAATATCACAATCTCAGCAAGAGTCAGTGATCGTCAAACATTGTGACAGGACGGGACTCAGAACTGCCAGCAGTCACTGGATCAGATATTATCCTGCGGGAAGCTGATACCGGGTCACATTCTGGTACCGCCACCGCTGCACTTGTTGTATCTGCCCGGAGTTCAGCTTTAAGGACGTCTGGCACCGCTGATATCTGTCATCACTTCCCATTGCGAAACATTCGGCGGCTGCGGTCGTCCCGCTACACTGAGTTCTCAGAATCAGCCCTACGGGTGTGCCGTGTGGTTGTCACATTCGGCACAGGGGGCGGAGCCTATTTATCACACTTTTATGGCGAGACCTGATGATAACCCAAAATTTGAGAATTGTTC
>NW_017309102.1:17065-23371 GCF_000935625.1 Nanorana parkeri | reverse complement strand
CCCCCCCACACACCTTCCCCCCCCTTCCTCTGGGTAACATATACAGTCATGTGAAAAAGTAAATGCCCCCCTGGGTGTCAGGTGCCCCCTTCATCTGGGTAACATTTACAGTAATGTGAAAAAGTAAATGCCCCCCTGGGTGTCAGGTGCACCCTTCAGCTGGGTAACATATGCAGTCATGTGTAACAGTAAATGCCCCCCCTGGGTGTCAGGTGCCCTCTTCAGCTGGGTAACATATGCAGTCATGTGTAACAGTAAATGCCCCCCCTGGGTGTCAGGTGCCCTCTTCAGCTGGGTAACATATGCAGTCATGTGTAACAGTAAATGCCCCCCCTGGGTGTCAGTCCCCCCCCCTCCGGGTTAGCTGTGCAGGCCATAAAGCAGCAAAGCAACCCCCCACACTATAACATTTCCACCACCGTGCTTCACAGTTGGTATGAGGTTCTTCTACTGTCTTTGGTTTATGGCAAACATGTCTACTGTTACCGCCACCAGACAACTCTATCATTGATTGGTCAGCGGATTGTTCCAGAAGACCTGAAAGCTGAACTCTTGGGGAAAGTTATCTCTAATTGAGACTGTCCCAGGTCCGGTGATGACGCTGGACCAAACACACGGGGCTGTACTTCCAGGGGATGGAGATGAAGAGCAGCAGCTGAGACAGTAAAGGGCCTTGGTCATATACCCGCCCCCTCCTTCACCTCCGTCCAATCACAGGATGTCTCTTTTCTCAGAATAGAAGGTGTTCTGTGAATGGACGAGAGGAGAGGAGGGGGCGGAGTGTACGATTGGAGCCCTACGCTATCACAGCTCCTCATCCCCCCGCACTGTGTAGGATCAGGCATCAGAGCAGCTATGGTGGACCTCCGATGGTCCTGATTGGAGGTTCAGCCTTAAAAATGCCTTGTTGTTGTTTTCTAGGATTCCGGATCATTTATGCAGCCCGGCCACATCACCGTGATAACCTTCCTCCTATATCTCATCTGCTACATCTGGCCCTGAAGACTTCAACACCTCTGAAAGGTAAACCCGAGATTCCGAACATTGACTCTACTCTATGGTAAAACCAAAAGCCTGTATAGAAAATCAATCTAGAATCGATGAGGACGGGGTGATGTGACCACCGGGGCCTTCTTCTGTGAGTCTAGGAATGACTAACCAAGGAGGTGTGCCTAGACATCATCATGGAGGTGTGCCTAGACATCATCATGGAGGTGTGCCTAGACATCATCATGGAGGTGGCCTAGACATCATCATGGAGGTGGCCTAGATATCATCATGGAGGTGTGCCTAGACATCATCATGGAGGTGGCCTAGACATCATCATGGAGGTGGCCTTGACATCACCATGGAGGTTGCCTAGACATGATCATGGAGGTGGCCTAGACATCATCATGGAGGTGTGCCTAGACATCATCATGGAGGTGTGCCTAGACATCATCATGGAGGTGTGCCTAGACATCATCATGGAGGTGTGCCTAGACATCATCATGGAGGTGTGCCTAGACATCATCATGGAGGTGTGCCTAGACATCATCATGGAGGTGTGCCTAGACATCATCATGGAGGTGTCCTAGACATCATCATGGAGGTGGCCTAGATATAATCATGGAGGTGTGCCTAGACATCATCATGGAGGTGGCCTAGACATCATCATGGAGGTGGCCTAGACATCATCATGGAGGTTGCCTAGACATGATCATGGAGGTGGCCTAGATATCATCATGGAGGTGGCCTAGACATCATCATGGAGGTGGCCTAGACATCATCATGGAGGTTGCCTAGACATGATCATGGAGGTGGCCTAGATATCATCATGGAGGTGGCCTAGACATCATCATGGAGGTGGCCTAGATATCATCATGGAGGTGTGCCTAGACATCATCATGGAGGTGGCCTAGACATCATCATGGAGGTGGCCTAGTTATCATCATAGAGGTGTGCCTAACATCATCATGGAGGTGTGCTCAGACATCATCATGGAGGTGGGCCTAGATATCCCCATGGATGTGGGCATAGTCATCATCATGGAGGTGGCGTAGTCATTGTCATGGAGATGGCCTAGTCTTAGACATCATCATGGAGCTTGGCCTAGTCATCATCATGGAGGTGGCCTAGACATCATCATAGAGGTGTGCCATGACATCATCATGGAGGTGTGCCTAGACATCATCATGGAGGTGTGCCTAGACATCATCATGGAGGTGTGCCTAGACATCATCATGGAGGTGTGCCTAGACATCAACATGGAGGTGTGCCTAGACATCATCATGGAGGTGGCCTAGACATTATCATGGAGGTGGCCTAGACATCATCATAGAGGTGTGCTCAGACATCATCATGGAGGTGTGCCTAGACATCATCATGGAGGTGGCCTAGACATCATCATGGAGTTGGCCTAGATATCATCATGGAGGTGTGCCTAGACATCATCATGGAGGTGTGCCTAGACATCATCATGGAGGTGTGCCTAGACATCATCATGGAGGTGTGCCTAGACATCATCATGGAGGTGTGCCTAGACATCATCATGGAGGTGTGCCTAGACATCATCATGGAGGTGTGCCTAGACATCATCATGGAGGTGTGCCTAGACATCATCATGGAGGTGTGCCTAGACATCATCATGGAGGTGTGCCTAGACATCATCATGGAGGTGTGCCTAGACATCATCATGGAGGTGTGCCTAGACATCATCATGGAGGTGTGCCTAGACATCATCATGGAGGTGTGCCTAGACATCATCATGGAGGTGTGCCTAGACATCATCATGGAGGTGTGCCTAGACATCATCATGGAGGTGTGCCTAGACATCATCATGGAGGTGTGCCTAGACATCATCATGGAGGTGTGCCTAGACATCATCATGGAGGTGTGCCTAGACATCATCATGGAGGTGTGCCTAGACATCATCATGGAGGTGTGCCTAGACATCATCATGGAGGTGTGCCTAGACATCATCATGGAGGTGTGCCTAGACATCATCATGGAGGTGTGCCTAGACATCATCATGGAGGTGTGCCTAGACATCATCATGGAGGTGTGCCTAGACATCATCATGGAGGTGTGCCTAGACATCATCATGGAGGTGTGCCTAGACATCATCATGGAGGTGTGCCTAGACATCATCATGGAGGTGTGCCTAGACATCATCATGGAGGTGTGCCTAGACATCATCATGGAGGTGTGCCTAGACATCATCATGGAGGTGTGCCTAGACATCATCATGGAGGTGTGCCTAGACATCATCATGGAGGTGTGCCTAGACATCATCATGGAGGTGTGCCTAGACATCATCATGGAGGTGTGCCTAGACATCATCATGGAGGTGTGCCTAGACATCATCATGGAGGTGTGCCTAGACATCATCATGGAGGTGTGCCTAGACATCATCATGGAGGTGTGCCTAGACATCATCATGGAGGTGTGCCTAGACATCATCATGGAGGTGTGCCTAGACATCATCATGGAGGTGTGCCTAGACATCATCATGGAGGTGTGCCTAGACATCATCATGGAGGTGTGCCTAGACATCATCATGGAGGTGTGCCTAGACATCATCATGGAGGTGTGCCTAGACATCATCATGGAGGTGTGCCTAGACATCATCATGGAGGTGTGCCTAGACATCATCATGGAGGTGTGCCTAGACATCATCATGGAGGTGTGCCTAGACATCATCATGGAGGTGTGCCTAGACATCATCATGGAGGTGTGCCTAGACATCATCATGGAGGTGTGCCTAGACATCATCATGGAGGTGTGCCTAGACATCATCATGGAGGTGTGCCTAGACATCATCATGGAGGTGTGCCTAGACATCATCATGGAGGTGTGCCTAGACATCATCATGGAGGTGTGCCTAGACATCATCATGGAGGTGTGCCTAGACATCATCATGGAGGTGTGCCTAGACATCATCATGGAGGTGTGCCTAGACATCATCATGGAGGTGTGCCTAGACATCATCATGGAGGTGTGCCTAGACATCATCATGGAGGTGTGCCTAGACATCATCATGGAGGTGTGCCTAGACATCATCATGGAGGTGTGCCTAGACATCATCATGGAGGTGTGCCTAGACATCATCATGGAGGTGTGCCTAGACATCATCATGGAGGTGTGCCTAGACATCATCATGGAGGTGTGCCTAGACATCATCATGGAGGTGTGCCTAGACATCATCATGGAGGTGTGCCTAGACATCATCATGGAGGTGTGCCTAGACATCATCATGGAGGTGTGCCTAGACATCATCATGGAGGTGTGCCTAGACATCATCATGGAGGTGTGCCTAGACATCATCATGGAGGTGTGCCTAGACATCATCATGGAGGTGTGCCTAGACATCATCATGGAGGTGTGCCTAGACATCATCATGGAGGTGTGCCTAGACATCATCATGGAGGTGTGCCTAGACATCATCATGGAGGTGTGCCTAGACATCATCATGGAGGTGTGCCTAGACATCATCATGGAGGTGTGCCTAGACATCATCATGGAGGTGTGCCTAGACATCATCATGGAGGTGTGCCTAGACATCATCATGGAGGTGTGCCTAGACATCATCATGGAGGTGTGCCTAGACATCATCATGGAGGTGTGCCTAGACATCATCATGGAGGTGTGCCTAGACATCATCATGGAGGTGTGCCTAGACATCATCATGGAGGTGTGCCTAGACATCATCATGGAGGTGTGCCTAGACATCATCATGGAGGTGTGCCTAGACATCATCATGGAGGTGTGCCTAGACATCATCATGGAGGTGTGCCTAGACATCATCATGGAGGTGTGCCTAGACATCATCATGGAGGTGTGCCTAGACATCATCATGGAGGTGTGCCTAGACATCATCATGGAGGTGTGCCTAGACATCATCATGGAGGTGTGCCTAGACATCATCATGGAGGTGTGCCTAGACATCATCATGGAGGTGTGCCTAGACATCATCATGGAGGTGTGCCTAGACATCATCATGGAGGTGTGCCTAGACATCATCATGGAGGTGTGCCTAGACATCATCATGGAGGTGTGCCTAGACATCATCATGGAGGTGTGCCTAGACATCATCATGGAGGTGTGCCTAGACATCATCATGGAGGTGTGCCTAGACATCATCATGGAGGTGTGCCTAGACATCATCATGGAGGTGTGCCTAGACATCATCATGGAGGTGTGCCTAGACATCATCATGGAGGTGTGCCTAGACATCATCATGGAGGTGTGCCTAGACATCATCATGGAGGTGTGCCTAGACATCATCATGGAGGTGTGCCTAGACATCATCATGGAGGTGTGCCTAGACATCATCATGGAGGTGTGCCTAGACATCATCATGGAGGTGTGCCTAGACATCATCATGGAGGTGGCCTAGACATTATCATGGAGGTGGCCTAGACATCATCATAGAGGTGTGCTCAGACATCATCATGGAGGTGTGCCTAGACATCATCATGGAGGTGGCCTAGACATCATCATGGAGCTGGGCCTAGTCATCATCATGGAGGTGGCCTAGACATCATCATAGAGGTGTGCCATGACATCATCATGGAGGTGTGCCTAGACATCATCATGGACGTGTGCCTAGACATCATCATGGAGGTGTGCCTAGACATCATGGAGGTGTGCCTAGACCTCATCATGGAGGTGTGCCTAGACATTACCATGGAGGTGAACCTAGGCATCATCATGGAGGTGTGCTCAGACATCATCATAGAGGTGTGCCTAGACATCATCATGGAGGTGGCCTAGACATCATCACGGAGCTGGGCCTAGTCATCATCATGGAGGTGGCCTAGACATCATCATAGGGGTGTGCCATGACATCATCATGGAGGTGTGCCTAGACATCATCATGGAGGTGTGCCTAGACATCATTGAGGTGTGCCTAGACATCATCATGGAGGTGTGCCTAGACATTACCATGGAAGTGTACCTAGGCATTATCATGGAGGTGTGCCTAGACATCATCATGGAGGTGGCCTAGACATCATCATGGAGGTGGCCTAGACATCATCATAGAGGTGTGCCTAGACATCATCATGGAGGTGTGATCAGACATCATCATGGAGGTGGGCCTAGATATCCCCATGGATGTGGACCTAGTCATCATCATGGAGGAGGCATAGTCATTGTCATGGAGATGGCCTAGTCATCGTCATGGAGGTGGCCTAGACATCATCATAGAGGTGTGCCTAGACATCATCACGGAGCTGGGCCTAGTCATCATCATGGAGGTGGCCTAGACATCATCATAGAGGGGGGCCATGACATCATACTGGAGGGGTGCCATGACATCATCAT
>NW_017309102.1:11030-16688 GCF_000935625.1 Nanorana parkeri | reverse complement strand
GCCTAGACATCATCATGGAGGTGTGCCTAGACATCATCATGGAGGTGTGCCTAGACATCATCATGGAGGTGTGCCTAGACATCATCATGGAGGTGTGCCTAGACATTACCATGGAAGTGTACCTAGGCATTATCATGGAGGTGTGCCTAGACATCATCATGGAGGTGGCCTAGACATCATCATGGAGGTGGCCTAGTTATCATCATAGAGGTGTGCCTAACATCATCATGGAGGTGTGCTCAGACATCATCATGGAGGTGGGCCTAGATATCCCCATGGATGTGGGCATAGTCATCATCATGGAGGTGGCGTAGTCATTGTCATGGAGATGGCCTAGTCATCATCATGGAGGTGGCCTAGACATCATCATGGAGGTGTGCCTAGACATCATCATGGAGGTGTGCCTAGACATCATCATAGAGGTGTGCCTAGACATCATCATGGAGGTGGCCTAGACATCATCATAGAGGTGTGCCTAGACATCATCATGGAGGTGTGCCTAGGCATCATCATGGAGGTGGCCTAGACATCATCATGGAGGTGGGCTAGACATCATCATGGAGGTGGGCCTAGACAAAATCATGGAGGTGAGCCTAGACATCATCATACTCATAGAAGGTGGTCACCGGTCCCCGTGATCTTCATACTCATAGAAGGTGGTCACCGGTCCCCGTGATATTCATAACATCATCATGGAGGTGTGCTCAGACATCATCATGGAGGTGGGCCTAGATATCCCCATGGATGTGGGCATAGTCATCATCATGGAGGTGGCGTAGTCATTGTCATGGAGATGGCCTAGTCATCATCATGGAGGTGGCCTAGACATCATCATGGAGGTGTGCCTAGACATCATCATGGAGGTGTGCCTAGACATCATCATAGAGGTGTGCCTAGACATCATCATGGAGGTGTGCCTAGGCATCATCATGGAGGTGGCCTAGACATCATCATGGAGGTGGGCTAGACATCATCATGGAGGTGGGCCTAGACAAAATCATGGAGGTGAGCCTAGACATCATCATACTCATAGAAGGTGGTCACCGGTCCCCGTGATCTTCATACTCATAGAAGGTGGTCACCGGTCCCCGTGATATTCAGCCTCATACTCATAGAAGGTGATCACCGTTCCCCGTGATATTCAGCCTCATACTCATAGAAGGTGGTCACCGGTCCCCGTGATCTTCATACTCATAGAAGGTGCTGATTACGTTGACTTCTCTGTTCCACTTCCTGGTTCACTCCTGACTTAGTCTTCTGCTTTCAGTGCCGGACGGAGATGGGTGGGAAAGAAGGAAATGAAAGACTCTTGGTGGGAGAAGACTCAGATCATCACAAACAGCAGAACATCGGCTTTCACTTCTGAGAAGAACTTTCTCGTCTCGAAGTCTCCGGAACACTTCAGAATTGTGAGGACAATAAAGACGTACGAAGAACAACGGCAACCGACCGATCTATAGAAGCACTTTTCCGTCATCCGATGACAAGATACTTCCCGGGGGGCCACCTCCAAAATCAGGAGTCTTCCTTTGCTGCTGAGACAATCTCCTCCTATGAGCCCGGTGTGTGGTTCTATCTGGATCCATGACGGTGTGTGACATCACACATCCGGCCCATCGCCCCCATCCAGAGGAGCCGAGAAGACCGGCAAACCAACTTCTTCTGGATTCTTCTCATTTCTCCAGTTTAAGGTCTTCTAAAACCAAAAACTGAACATATCGCAGCTTCCCCGTCCTTGGATGTGGTGTCTGCATTCCTTTTCTATTGCCAATCCAAACCCTAACCTGTAGATCCTGCCAGAAATCCAATGTCCTTGTCACTTCCTGCCGGGGTAGCCCTTTCTGGAAGTCCACGCACTTCTATGCCTTCTACCATTGGGGGAGGAGTCATGGCACTTTGAGGTCAAAGCTTTTTTCTTGAATGCCCAAGGTCGCCACCACCAAGCAGCCCTCGGGGGAGGTTCCTCCATAAGCTGAACTCATTAAAAGTCCAAATTAAGCTAAATTACGTTTTGTGTCATTTGTAATAAAAAACAAAAATCAAATTCATGTTTCACGTGTTGGATGTCACGCTGCAAATGTCTTCATATGTTCTAGACGTCCGTAGTCATATGGAGCTACCCAACCCCGGGAACTCAGCACAGGGATGGGGGCCCCTCATAATGGGCACAGGAGGTGTACAGACCCGGGAACTCAGCACAGGGATGGTGGGGGCTCCTCATAATGGGCACAGCGGGTGCACAGACCCGGGAACTCAGCACAGGGATGGTGGGGGCTCCTCATAATGGGCACAGCGGGTGCACAGACCCGGGAACTCAGCACAGGGATGGTGGGGGCTCCTCATAATGGGCACAGCGGGTGCACAGACCCGGGAACTCAGCACAGGGATGGTGGGGGCTCCTCATAATGGGCACAGCGGGTGCACAGACCCGGGAACTCAGCACAGGGATGGTGGGGGCTCCTCATAATGGGCACAGCGGGTGCACAGACCCGGGAACTCAGCACAGGGATGGTGGGGGCTCCTCATAATGGGCACAGCGGGTGCACAGACCCGGGAACTCAGCACAGGGATGGTGGGGGCTCCTCATAATGGGCACAGCGGGTGCACAGACCCGGGAACTCAGCACAGGGATGGTGGGGGCTCCTCATAATGGGCACAGCGGGTGCACAGACCCGGGAACTCAGCACAGGGATGGTGGGGGCTCCTCATAATGGGCACAGCGGGTGCACAGACCCGGGAACTCAGCACAGGGATGGTGGGGGCTCCTCATAATGGGCACAGCGGGTGCACAGACCCGGGAACTCAGCACAGGGATGGTGGGGGCTCCTCATAATGGGCACAGCGGGTGCACAGACCCGGGAACTCAGCACAGGGATGGTGGGGGCTCCTCATAATGGGCACAGCGGGTGCACAGACCCGGGAACTCAGCACAGGGATGGTGGGGGCTCCTCATAATGGGCACAGCGGGTGCACAGACCCGGGAACTCAGCACAGGGATGGTGGGGGCTCCTCATAATGGGCACAGCGGGTGCACAGACCCGGGAACTCAGCACAGGGATGGTGGGGGCTCCTCATAATGGGCACAGCGGGTGCACAGACCCGGGAACTCAGCACAGGGATGGTGGGGGCTCCTCATAATGGGCACAGCGGGTGCACAGACCCGGGAACTCAGCACAGGGATGGTGGGGGCTCCTCATAATGGGCACAGCGGGTGCACAGACCCGGGAACTCAGCACAGGGATGGTGGGGGCTCCTCATAATGGGCACAGCGGGTGCACAGACCCGGGAACTCAGCACAGGGATGGTGGGGGCTCCTCATAATGGGCACAGCGGGTGCACAGACCCGGGAACTCAGCACAGGGATGGTGGGGGCTCCTCATAATGGGCACAGCGGGTGCACAGACCCGGGAACTCAGCACAGGGATGGTGGGGGCTCCTCATAATGGGCACAGCGGGTGCACAGACCCGGGAACTCAGCACAGGGATGGTGGGGGCTCCTCATAATGGGCACAGCGGGTGCACAGACCCGGGAACTCAGCACAGGGATGGTGGGGGCTCCTCATAATGGGCACAGCGGGTGCACAGACCCGGGAACTCAGCACAGGGATGGTGGGGGCTCCTCATAATGGGCACAGCGGGTGCACAGACCCGGGAACTCAGCACAGGGATGGTGGGGGCTCCTCATAATGGGCACAGCGGGTGCACAGACCCGGGAACTCAGCACAGGGATGGTGGGGGCTCCTCATAATGGGCACAGCGGGTGCACAGACCCGGGAACTCAGCACAGGGATGGTGGGGGCTCCTCATAATGGGCACAGCGGGTGTACAGACCCGGGAACTCAGCACAGGGATGGTGAGTTTAAGGCCCCTTTCACACCAGGGTGTTCCCTTGTGCGTTTTGTTTCCGCGGCTGAAACGCATGCTAATCTAAATCCCATGTATTCCAATGGGGCGCCGTTCACGCACACGTGCTGAGTCGCGTGTAACAATACGCCCGTTGTTTAAAATAGTCCCTGAGCGTCTGTTGTGGCCATTATCAGCTCGTCTTGCTCTAGAGACTTCAATGGAAAACGTGCCCGATCAGCGTGTTTTTGTGCTTTGTCGCACATGTGACCAGAAAGCACGCTGAAACGCTCATGGAAGTTGCGACACGCTGCGGCCCCGGTGTGTGAATGGGGAAGAATTCCATCCGAGGGACATCTCCGGGTTATTTCTACTGCAATGCTGACATCTAATGGGCACCAGAGGTAAGCACACGGGTCATCATGTGAAAGTATTCCGTGTACATGTGTATATCAATGAGAAGACACGCCAAGGTGCATCGCTAACATCATGTGTTGTACATACCTAGTCATGTACATGTGTATGTGTCTGATACGTGTGATTGTTTCCAGCATTGTGTGTGTGAAGATTACAATGTATCACCCGGCCGGTGATGTCAGACAATGAGGGGTGACCTCAGAGCTCAGCTTGTCTATTGTTCTATACACAGACAGTATACGGCGTATACCCCATCATCATATGTCATTGTACACGGCTCATTCCTCACCCTGTGACTGCGACATGTACAGTGATACCTCTTCCATGTCTGGTGGTAAGATGGAGGATTCTTCATTCCTTCCTCCTTCATTCCTTTATTCCTCCATTCCTACCTTCCTCCATCCCTCCCTCCCTTCCTTCAATCCTCCCTTCATTCCCTTCTTTCTTCCTCCCATCCTTATGGATGGGGTAGAGGTTGGTGAGCTCCGGGGTTGTGGCCAGCAGCATGACAAATGGGTAAGGGTCATGAGAGAACTGGCGATGTCAAGCGGCCCTCATGATTAAGAAAAGTCATAGGAGAGGGCCATGGCAGATAAGGAAGGGTCATGGGAGAGGAAGGGCCATGGCAGATGAGGAAGGGTCATAGGAGAGGAAGGGGCATGGCAGATGAGGGAGGGGCATGGGGTGCAGATGAGGAAGGGTCATAGGAGAGGAAGGGCTATGGCAGATGAGGAAGGGTCATAGGAGAGGAAGGGCTATGGCAGATGAGGAAGGGTCATAGGAGAGGAAGGGCTATGGCAGATGAGGAAGGGTCATAGGAGAGGAAGGGCTATGGCAGACGAGGATAGGTCATGGGAGAGGAAGGGCCATGGCAGATGAGGAAGGGTCATGGGAGAGGAAGGGCCATGGCAGATAAGGAAGGGTCATGGGAGAGGAAGGGCCATGGCAGATGAGGAAGGGTCATAGGAGAGGAAGGGTCATGGCAGATGAGGAAGGGTCATGGGAGAGGAAGGGCCATGACAGACGAGGAAGGGGCATGGGAGAGGAAGGGTCATGGCAGATGAGGAAGGGTCGTGGGAGAGGGTCATGACAGATGAGGAAGGGTCATGGGAGAGGAAGGGCCATGACAGATGAGGAGGGGTCATGGGAGAGGAAGGGCCATGGCAGATGACGAAGGGTCATGGGAGAGGAAGGGCCATGACAGATGAGGAAGGGTCATGGGAGAAGAAGGGCCATGGCAGATGAGGAAGGGTCATGGGAGAGGGCCATGGCAGATGAGGAAGGGTCATGGGAGAGGAAGGGCAATGGCAGATGAGGAAGGGTCATGGGAGAGGAAGGGTCATGGCAGATGAGGAAGGGTCATAGGAGAGGAAGGGACATGGGGGGGGGGGGGGGGGC
>NW_017309102.1:7381-10152 GCF_000935625.1 Nanorana parkeri | reverse complement strand
ATGGCAGATGAGGAAGGGTCATAGGAGAGGAAGGGTCATGGCAGATGAGGAAGGGTCATAGGAGAGGAAGGGTCATGGCAGATGAGGAAGGGTCATGGGAGAGGGCCATGGCAGATGAGGAAGGGTCATGGGAGAGGAAGGGCCATGTCAGATGACGAAGGGTCATTACAGATGAGGAGAGGTCATGGGAGAGGAAGGGTCATGGCAGATGAGGAAGGGTCATGGCAGATGAGGAAGGGTCATGGGAGAGGAAGGGTCATGGCAGATGAGGAAGGGTCATAGGAGAGGAAGGGCTATGGCAGACGAGGAAGGGTCATGGGAGAGGAAGGGCCATGGCAGATGAGGAAGGAAACTGGGAGAGGAAGGGCCATGGCAGATGAGGAAGGGCCATGGGAGAGGAAGGGACATGACAGATGAGGAAGGGTCATGGGAGAGGAAGGGCCATGGCAGAGGAAGGGTCATGGCAGATGAGGAAGGGTCATGGGAGAGGAAGGGTCATGGGAGAGGAAGGGACATGACAGATGAGGAAGGGTCATGGGAGAGGAAGGGCCATGGCAGAGGAAGGGTCATGACAGATGAGGAAGGGTCATGGAGGAGTTGGTCAGAGTATTGGAAAGGGTCCTTAGACTAAGGGCTACTACACACGGTAAAGAGTCATGGGAGAGAAAAGACAATGACAGACATGAAAGGGTCATGGGGGCACTCGTTAGATGAAGGGTCATGGGAGTATCCTTTGGAGGAAAAAATATGGTGAGATAGGGAAAGGTTATGACAGATGAGGAAGGGTCATGGGAGAGGAGGGGCCATGGGAGAGGAGGGGTCAAGACAGACGAGGAAGGTTCATGACAGATGAGGAAGGGTTATGGGAGAGGAAGGGACATGACAGATGAGGAAGGGTCATAGAAGAGGAAAGGCCATGACAGACAAGCAAGGGTCATGGGAGAGGAGGGGCCATGGGAGAGGAGGGGCCAAGACAGACGAGGAAGGGTCATGACAGATGAGGAAGGGTCATGGGAGAGGAAGGGTCATGACAGATGAGGGGTCATGGGAGAGGAAGGGTCATGACAGACGAGGAAGGGTCATGGGAGAGGAAGGGACATGACAGATAAGGGAGGGCCCTGACAGGTGAGGAAGGATCATGGGAGATGAAGGGTCATGACAGATGAGGAGGGGTCATGGGAGAGGAAGGGTCATGACAGACGATGGTGAGAAAAGAGGCCATGACAGACTGGAAAGGGCCATGGGGGCACTGGTTACAGGAAGGGAGAGTTCGGCCCAGTTCGCAGGTTGGGCCTGTCACTGACCCCCGGGGTATGGAGCCTTATGAGGCAGGTTCGACCTATCACTGACCCCCAGGGTATGGAGCCTTATAAGGCAGATTCGACCTATCGCTGACCCCCGGGGTTATGGAGCCTCATAAGGCAGGTTGGGCCTATCGCTGACCCCCAGGGTATGGAGCCTCATAAGGCAGGTTCGACCTATCGCTGACCCCCGGGGTAATGGAGCCTCATAAGGCAGGTTGGGCCTATCGCTGACCCCCTCTGGGGTTATGGAACCTCATAAGGCAGGTTGGGCCTATCGCTGACCCCCTGGTATGGAACCTCATAAGGCAGGTTGGGCCTATCGCTGACCCCCTGGTATGGAACCTCATAAGGCAGGTTGGGCCTATCTCTGACCCCCTGGTATGGAACCTCATAAGGCAGGTTGGGCCTATCGCTGACCCCCTGGTATGGAACCTCATAAGGCAGGTTGGGCCTATCGCTGATCCCCTCTGGGGTTATGGAACCTCATAAGGCAGGTCGGGCCTATCGCTGGCCCCCGGGGTTTTGGAGCCTAAGGCAGGTTGGGCCTATGGCTGACCCCCGAGGACTATGGAGCCTCATCACACATGATTTGGGGTTTATATACAAGGGAAGGGAGTTGTGTTTCCTCATCAGACATTTTACTTCATATCATTGTCTTTATTGTCACCATTTTCTCTGGTCACGTGGTCCTGAATTTCACCGCCATCACAATAAAAGACGCCCCGCCCCCCTCACTGTGGTTCCCTGACCTAAAATAGGGCGCGAAAGCATCGACGAGAAAAAAAAACAAAGCCGTGACGCCCAAGCCCGACGACAGCCTCGGCCCTCCCCCAACCCTTGACGGAAAGCTCCTGCAGCCAATGGCAATTAACTGCGCTCGCAATTCCAGCCAATGTCCGCCGCGGAATCAGGGACCTCCCGCCGAGTCTTCGACTGACGTTTTTGTGGGCCAATAGCTGCGCTGCTGGGGCAGCCGAACGCCAATAGCACGACAGGAGGGGCGTGTCCCTTTCCGAGGGGATGCTTGTGCCGTGTAATGGAGTCTCAGTCGGTGAGCGGCCATTGAGAGAGAAGGGAGCTGTGTGTTGAGCGGCTCGGCAGGGACGGATCGCTTCGGCGCCTTTAATTTCCCTTCGGTGGTCGTTGTTCGGTCTGGTGAGGCCGCCCGGCGGGTGTGCAGCTGTCCGGTGTGACCCCCTCGGAAGGTGGGACCGGGAAGATGGAGATGAAGAAGCGCATCGCCCTGGAGCTGAGGAACCGATCCCCGGCTGAGGTGAGACCGCTGCGCTTCCCCCTCCTCCATGGGGGACCCCTGAGGGCCAATGCGGGGGGTTCAGGGGACCCTCATGGCTCCTCCATGCGGAGAGTTCATCTGTGACTGCTGAGTGAAAGTTTTCGTGTAGAGGGAGGAGAGAGAGGGAGGGGCCTCAATGGTTGCTGAGGGGCCACCAGAGCCCCCCACAGGCC
>NW_017309102.1:6873-7310 GCF_000935625.1 Nanorana parkeri | reverse complement strand
GGTGATCATGATGATGATGGTGGTAGTTGTGATGATGGTGGTAGTGATCCTCCCAGTGCTGGTGGTCTCATGTTGCGGGGGCTCTTCTAGTGACGGGTCACGTGTCCTCTGTGTGGTCTCTCCGTGTAGAAGTGATCTTCCATCGCAGTCCGTGCTCGGGGTTCTCTCCGTGTCTCCTTCATACATGTGTGGTACGGGTGGCTGGCGTGTGATCCTCATACATGTGTGGTACGGGTGGCTGGCGTGTGATCCTCATACATGTAGTGTCTCTCCCTGACAGGTGACGGAGTTGGTTCTGGACAATTGCCGGTCCGGTGACGGGGAGATTGAAGGTCTGAATGACGGGTTCAAGGAGCTGGAATTCCTCAGCATAGCCAACGTGGAGCTGACGTCCCTCTCCAAACTGCCCCCCCTGTCCAAGCTCCGCAAGGTGAGAC
>NW_017309102.1:4389-5673 GCF_000935625.1 Nanorana parkeri | reverse complement strand
GGTGATCATGATGATGATGGTGGTAGTTGTGATGATGGTGGTAGTGATCCTCCCAGTGCTGGTGGTCTCATGTTGCGGGGGCTCTTCTAGTGACGGGTCACGTGTCCTCTGTGTGGTCTCTCCGTGTAGAAGTGATCTTCCATCGCAGTCCGTGCTCGGGGTTCTCTCCGTGTCTCCTTCATACATGTGTGGTACGGGTGGCTGGCGTGTGATCCTCATACATGTGTGGTACGGGTGGCTGGCGTGTGATCCTCATACATGTAGTGTCTCTCCCTGACAGGTGACGGAGTTGGTTCTGGACAATTGCCGGTCCGGTGACGGGGAGATTGAAGGTCTGAATGACGGGTTCAAGGAGCTGGAATTCCTCAGCATAGCCAACGTGGAGCTGACGTCCCTCTCCAAACTGCCCCCCTCCGGGGGTAACAGGAAGTGACATCTATGGACTTGTCCCGGGGGTAACAGGAAGTGACATCTATGGACTTGTCCCGGGGGTAACAGGAAGTGACATCTATGGACTTGTCCCGGGGGTAACAGGAAGTGACATCTATGGACTTGTCCCGGGGGTAACAGGAAGTGACATCTATGGACTTGTCCCGGGGGTAACAGGAAGTGACATCTATGGACTTGTCCCGGGGGTAACAGGAAGTGACATCTATGGACTTGTCCCGGGGGTAACAGGAAGTGACATCTATGGACTTGTCCCGGGGGTAACAGGAAGTGACATCTATGGACTTGTCCCGGGGGTAACAGGAAGTGACATCTATGGACTTGTCCCGGGGGTAACAGGAAGTGACATCTATGGACTTGTCCCGGGGGTAACAGGAAGTGACATCTATGGACTTGTCCCGGGGGTAACAGGAAGTGACATCTATGGACTTGTCCCGGGGGTAACAGGAAGTGACATCTATGGACTTGTCCCGGGGGTAACAGGAAGTGACATCTATGGACTTGTCCCGGGGGTAACAGGAAGTGACATCTATGGACTTGTCCCGGGGGTAACAGGAAGTGACATCTATGGACTTGTCCCGGGGGTAACAGGAAGTGACATCTATGGACTTGTCCCGGGGGTAACAGGAAGTGAGGGGAGATCTATAGCACACCAGATAGAATCCACAACAATGATAAATAGGAGACCAGACACACAGGAACATCATGGGAGGTCAGGCTGACTCCAGCCAATCAGAGGCTCCGTGTACCCCACACATGAGGAATGTTCCACCCCTTCCCGGGGACATGTGATCAGAGTAGCCCGGCCATTGTGTGTGAGGCTTGTACTACAGATCG
>NW_017309102.1:0-4367 GCF_000935625.1 Nanorana parkeri | reverse complement strand
GTGCTTTATGTCTTCCAGCTGGAGCTCAGTGATAACAGCATCTCCGGAGGCCTGGAGGTCCTCGCCGAGAAGTGTCCCAACCTCACTTATCTCAACCTGAGCGGTAACAAGATCAAAGACCTCAGCACAGTGGAGGCCCTGGTAAGTATATGGTGTCAGCCCTGCCCACTCGTCTTCAGGGTACGCTTCTGAATTCCTCCCCCGTCCTCATCTCCATATTATAGGGACTTATTATTCTCTGACCTCCGTCCTCCCCTTCTCTCTGACCTCCGTCCTCCCCTTCTCTCTGCCCTCCGTCCTCCCCTTCTCTCTGACCTCCGTCCTCCCCTTCTCTCTGCCCTCCGTCCTCCCCTTCTCTCTGACCTCCGTCCTCCCCTTCTCTCTGCCCTCCGTCCTCCCCTTCTCTCTGACCTCCGTCCTCCCCTTCTCTCTGCCCTCCGTCCTCCCCTTCTCTCTGACCTCCGTCCTCCCCTTCTCTCTGCCCTCCGTCCTCCCCTTCTCTCTGACCTCCGTCCTCCCCTTCTCTCTGCCCTCCGTCCTCCCCTTCTCTCTGACCTCCGTCCTCCCCTTCTCTCTGCCCTCCGTCCTCCCCTTCTCTCTGACCTCCGTCCTCCCCTTCTCTCTGCCCTCCGTCCTCCCCTTCTCTCTGACCTCCGTCCTCCCCTTCTCTCTGCCCTCCGTCCTCCCCTTCTCTCTGACCTCCGTCCTCCCCTTCTCTCTGCCCTCCGTCCTCCCCTTCTCTCTGACCTCCGTCCTCCCCTTCTCTCTGCCCTCCGTCCTCCCCTTCTCTCTGACCTCCGTCCTCCCCTTCTCTCTGCCCTCCGTCCTCCCCTTCTCTCTGACCTCCGTCCTCCCCTTCTCTCTGCCCTCCGTCCTCCCCTTCTCTCTGACCTCCGTCCTCCCCTTCTCTCTGCCCTCCGTCCTCCCCTTCTCTCTGACCTCCGTCCTCCCCTTCTCTCTGCCCTCCGTCCTCCCCTTCTCTCTGACCTCCGTCCTCCCCTTCTCTCTGCCCTCCGTCCTCCCCTTCTCTCTGACCTCCGTCCTCCCCTTCTCTCTGCCCTCCGTCCTCCCCTTCTCTCTGACCTCCGTCCTCCCCTTCTCTCTGCCCTCCGTCCTCCCCTTCTCTCTGACCTCCGTCCTCCCCTTCTCTCTGCCCTCCGTCCTCCCCTTCTCTCTGACCTCCGTCCTCCCCTTCTCTCTGCCCTCCGTCCTCCCCTTCTCTCTGACCTCCGTCCTCCCCTTCTCTCTGCCCTCCGTCCTCCCCTTCTCTCTGACCTCCGTCCTCCCCTTCTCTCTGCCCTCCGTCCTCCCCTTCTCTCTGACCTCCGTCCTCCCCTTCTCTCTGCCCTCCGTCCTCCCCTTCTCTCTGACCTCCGTCCTCCCCTTCTCTCTGCCCTCCGTCCTCCCCTTCTCTCTGACCTCCGTCCTCCCCTTCTCTCTGCCCTCCGTCCTCCCCTTCTCTCTGACCTCCGTCCTCCCCTTCTCTCTGCCCTCCGTCCTCCCCTTCTCTCTGACCTCCGTCCTCCCCTTCTCTCTGCCCTCCGTCCTCCCCTTCTCTCTGACCTCCGTCCTCCCCTTCTCTCTGCCCTCCGTCCTCCCCTTCTCTCTGACCTCCGTCCTCCCCTTCTCTCTGCCCTCCGTCCTCCCCTTCTCTCTGACCTCCGTCCTCCCCTTCTCTCTGCCCTCCGTCCTCCCCTTCTCTCTGACCTCCGTCCTCCCCTTCTCTCTGCCCTCCGTCCTCCCCTTCTCTCTGACCTCCGTCCTCCCCTTCTCTCTGCCCTCCGTCCTCCCCTTCTCTCTGACCTCCGTCCTCCCCTTCTCTCTGCCCTCCGTCCTCCCCTTCTCTCTGACCTCCGTCCTCCCCTTCTCTCTGCCCTCCGTCCTCCCCTTCTCTCTGACCTCCGTCCTCCCCTTCTCTCTGCCCTCCGTCCTCCCCTTCTCTCTGACCTCCGTCCTCCCCTTCTCTCTGACCTCCGTCCTCCCCTTCCCTCTGACCTCCGTCCTCCCCTTCAGTCTTCTATCTGACCTCCGTCCTCCCCTTCAGTTTTGCACAGTTGTACCGGCTCCTCTCCTCCTCACAATCAGCATTAGAGGCTGGAGGATGTCCGGCATCATCTGGCTCTTCCCTTCCCCTCGCACATCAGCTTTAGTGAGAGGGATTAATAGGAGCTCGGGACCATGGACACACTTTCCCTTCCCCAGCCTGGCTCCGCCCCCTTTTATTCATCGACAGAACTGCAATCCAATCATGGAGGCTCAGCATCACATGTGGGTGTTACCCCCGGGGGGGTAGTCTTCATGCAAATTAAGTCTGCCTAGCTCCGCCCATTCCTCCAGACTGTTATTTACCCATCGAGTCTTTCTGATATTTACAACTCCTCCCCATGGGCCCGCCCCTTCCTCCCGACTGTTATTCGCCCATCGAGTCTTTCTGATATTTACAACTCCCCATGGCTCCGCCCCTTCCTCCCGACTGTTATTCGCCCATCGAGTCTTTCTGATATTTACAACTCCCCATGGCTCCGCCCCTTCCTCCCGACTGTTATTCGCCCATCGAGTCTTTCTGATATTTACATAACTCCTCCCCATGGCTCCGCCCCTTCCTCCCGACTGTTATTCACCCATTGAGTCTGATATTTACATAACTCCTCCCCCATTGCTCCGTCCCTTCCTCCCGACTGTTATTCACCCATTGAGTCTTTCTGATATTTACATAACTCCTCCCCCATGGCTCCGCCCCTTCCTCCCGACTGTTATTCACCCATTGAGTCTGATATTTACATAACTCCTCCCCCATTGCTCCGTCCCTTCCTCCCGACTGTTATTCACCCATTGAGTCTTTCTGATATTTACATAACTCCGCCCCTTCCTCCCGACTGTTATTCACCCATTGAGTCTTTCTGATATTTACATAACTCCTCCCCCGTTGCTCCGTCCCTTCCTCCCGACTGTTATTCGCCCATCGAGTCTTTCTGATATTTACATAACTCCTGCCCCGCCCCCTGCCAGTGTCTGGTCGGAGGGCCCCGGTGTCGCGCTCTGATTGGTCGCTTCTCTTTGCAGACACACCTGAAGAATCTGAAGAGTTTGGATTTGTTTAATTGCGAGCTGACCAACCTGGAGGACTACCGGGAGCAGATCTTCCGCAAGCTGCCGCACATCACCTACCTGGACGGCTTCGACCAGGAGGACAACGAGGCCCCGGACTCCGAGGAGGACGATGCAGGTATGACCCCCACCCACCGGGGGGCCACACACACGGAACTCCGCCTCCTCCCCCTGGGCTGACAATGTGACCTGAAACATGTTATACAGAGCAGGCGTGATTTCCCATGTATGTTCCCGTACAGTGAGCTCTATACATGGCAATCCCATGTCATGTCTCACACGTGTACAACTGTATACACGCATCCCATGTCATGTCTCACACGTGTACACTGTATATACGCATCCCATGTCATGTCTCACACGTGTACACTGTATATACACATCCCATGTCATGTCTCACACGTGTACACTGTATATACACATCCCATGTCATGTCTCACACGTGTACAATTGTATATAAACATCCCATGTCATGTCTCACACGTGTACACTGTATATACACATCCCATGTCATGTCTCACACGTGTACACTGTATACACGCATCACATCATGTCTCACACGTACACTGTATATAAACATCCCATGTCATGTCTCACACGTGTACACTGTATATACACATCCCATGTCATGTCTCACACGTACACTGTATATAAACATCCCATGTCATGTCTCACATGTGTACACTGTATACACGCATCCCATGTCATGTCTCACGTGTACACTGTATATACACATCCCATGTCATGTCTCACACGTACACTGTGTACACGCATCACATCATGTCTCACACGTACACTGTATATAAACATCCCATGTCATGTCACACGTGTACACTGTATATAAACATCCCATGTCTCACACGTGTACACTGTATATACACATCCCATGTCTCACACGTGTACACTGTATATACACATCCCATGTCTCACACGTGTACACACGCTGGGATGGGCCGTGTTCTGCAGCGTGTGGTTCTCGGTGACGCGTGTTCCTTTGCTCAGATTGTGAGGAATGTGAATTTCCTGAAGATGAGGATGACGAGGCCGGCCCCCCCGGCGGCGACTACGATGAGGATGATGATGATGAGGAGGAGGAGTCAGACCTGGAGGAGGCGGAGGAAGTCGGCCTTTCCTATTTATTGAAGGAAGAGATACATGTGAGTTCACTTGGCGTGCCCGGCACCCCCTCAATCATGGAACACCGCGTGTGCCGCTGCCGGTATCCCTGCGGAAACCCTAACCCTACCCCCAGGGAGGGC
>NW_017309101.1:93653-100574 GCF_000935625.1 Nanorana parkeri | reverse complement strand
ATATTAATATATATGGTATTATATGATATTTTTTCTTTTGATAAAACAGATTATTGCTGAAGATCGGTATACACAAACATACAGAGTGAATATATCCCCCTGAGGAAGCCTATCTGGGCGTAACGCTTAGGGGACTCATTAATTAGTAATATACCTGTATTATAAAGAATCAATTATGTGTATATCCTTATCCACATGAATGTATTTTACTGGATTGACAGGCAGTTGTTGGATGAAGAGTGAAGATTTCTGTTTTTGAAAGGTAAGCTTGGTGACAAGCCAATAACCTTAGTGAATATCTATTGCCCCAACAAACATCACATTTCCCTTTTTCGTGCCTTGAGCGCTAAACTGAATGGGTTCATGGAATCCCTGGGGGAGACTTTAATGTCCCCTTAACCCTGATTCTGGAGTCGTCTTCTGGCTCCTCCTCAGTCCCATTCTGAGCATTGCTTCAAATCAAGCAATGTCTCATCCAGCTGAACCTTCATGATACTTGGAGGACCCTCCACCCTAAAGTGAAGGACTACACTTTCTACTCAGCTCCCCATAATAGATATTGCCACATTGGCTACATTTTCCTCTCCCAGTCTGACTTACCTCTTCTGCATAGCTTGAACATTGAACCGATGATTCTGTCTGATCATAGTCCGCCGGAGTGTGAGTGTTCTGGCATTTCCGGGTCATGACAACTGTAAAAAAACATGTAGACTTAACGCCTCGCTTCTGAGCAATCCAATCCAGTTGCAACATTTTCATTCTCAATTATCCTCCTATTTTGAAGCTAATGCCACACCGGTCACCTCTCCTATGTCGCTGTGGGATGCACACAAGTGTGTAATGAGAGGCGAATTTATAGCCAGGCCCGGATTCCCCACAAGGCAACCGAGGCCCGGCCTCTGGCGGCAGGGCGCAGAGGGGCGGCAGCGGTGTCCTTGTGGGGAAGTTGCCCTCTCTACATTCATTCCTGCTTTGCACAAGCAGGACTGAATGTAGAGTGAGGCAGCCGATTTTTCGTTTACATGTGAAATCGGCGATGTCGCCGATTTCACATGTAAACAGTGTGCCAGCCTCCTCCCCTCCCCCCCTGCACTTACCTCTCTCCTTTGGTTCTGTCCTCCGCTGCCGAGTCCCGAGTCTCTCACTGCAGCGATCAGAGCGGCAGGGTTATAAGTAACCCTGACGCTCCGTGTAGACTGTAGACAGTGAGAGGGGAGAGCTTTGCTCTTCCTCTCTCAGCTGTCACAGGAGTTCCAGCACAGTGCTGTGCTAGAACTCTTGTATTGGAGGTGACAGGGTCAATAAAGAGAACCTGTCACCTCCAATTGCTATTACACAGGGGATTGTTTTCTCCTGTGTGATAGCAATAAAGTTAGGTGGAAAAAAAATTTAATTGATTAAAAAAAATGTAAATAAATAAAAATTAAAAAAATAATATGAAATAATTAAATAAAAAAATAAAAAGGTAATTAAAAAGTAAAAAAGTGAAGAAATAATGAAATAAAATAAAAAGTGATAAAAAAGTTCAAAAAAATTAAGAAACAGTAAAACAAATTGACACTGACCCCGCCGCCCTGCCATCTGGTTGCCATTCTCCATCGATGGGAAGGGGGTGTGGGGGTGGCAGGGAGACTAAATCCAGCCCTGTTTATAGCCCTAGCCGCTCAGTTGAAGAAACAAAGACAGGCATCAGTGAATGCTCTGCTTACCCACATTCGTGGCTCACAAGAACTCACAATCTGTGGATGCCCTCCAGGCCATGGCTGAGGCGCGTACTGACCTTTTAGAGCTCCTCAGGAAGCAGATCAGACACCAGTTCCTTCTATCTCAGAAACTGTTCTACGAACATGGCAATAAGTGTGGTAGACTGCTTGCCCATTGCCTTCATGAAAAACGGGCGTCCCTGTTAGTGCACGCTATCCACGACTCCTTGGGTGTCTTTCATGCTCGATCAGATCACACAGCCTCTCAGTTTAAAAAATACCAGGAACGCCTATATAATCTACATCCTGATTGTAACTTGCCATCTTGCCTAGACACCTCCTCTCGGGCCCAGTGTATCCGTGATTTCTTCACATGGCCCCTCTCCTATTCCCCAAGAAGTGGTTACACAACTGGAGGACTCCATTACTGTAGAGGAGTTCTCTGAGGCCCTGAAAATGATGAAACCAGACAAGGGCCCAGAACCGGATGGGCTCCATGTCCAATATTTCAAATTGTTCGTCGAGCGTTTGGGACCTCGATTTGTGGAGGCTTTCACCTATGCAACCTCACCGTCCTCTCCCTCCAGTCCATCTGCCCAACAGCTTGAGGCGCATATAACAGTGATCCATAAGAAGGGTAAGGATTCCATGTTGGTCTCCAATTATCGTCCTATTTTGCTTCTAAACGTGGATGTGAAACTATTTGCCAAAATCTTGGCTAACCGTTTACTTCCTCTTACTCCGTCCTGATCTCTTTGGATCAGGTGGGCTTTGTACCGGGTAGGAGGCCCGTGACAATACTCTACGAGCTTTGAATCTCCATCACTATCTTACGACCACGGCCTCGGTGGGTTTCTTTCTTTCCCTGGATGCTGAGAAAGCGTTCGACTGGGTGGCATGGGACTACATAGTGGCTGTGTTGGAAACTTTAGGCCTGGGGACAGAGATGCGTTCCAGGCTTCTATTTTTGTACTCCAAACCTACAGGGTGAGTCAGGTCAATGGTCACCTGTCGGACGCCTTCCAGATCATCACTGTTACAAGGCAGGGATGTCCCCTCTCTCTGGATCTCATATCTCCCTGCCAACTTTACTAAGAAATCTGGAACACTTCTATGAGATTTCTAATCTACGCATTAACTTTGCCAAATCCTCCGCACTGAATGTGTCTCTTCCCGGAGATGTAGTTGCCCGGTGTAGGGATAATTTTCCATTTCCTGTGCAGTCCCCCTCACTTTCCTATCTGGGGATTCAAATACCCTCCACACTTCTCCCAGGATATACGCGGTCACTTCTTCCTTGGAGCGATTTCCCGAGAAAGTTGTGCCCTACATGATGATGCCCTTCCTAACAAAATGCCATTCTGGTCCTACTTCCAAATTCGACACTTCCTATTGGATGTTTCTCACAGGCTTTTCTATGCCAGACCACTCACTGCCTTCAAGCTTTTTTGTACCCAGCCAGGCCCCTTTAGACACCTTATTTCGAGCATATACCAAGTTCTGAGGGGAGAGGACAGGCCTGACTCAGACCCGGCATGTAGACATTGGGGGCGGGAGTTGGGAGTACGATTGGCTGAGAAGGATTGGGAGAGGATTAATACCAGGATTCACAAATGCTCCATGAATGGGCTCAATTCAGGAGACAGAAATACATTGAGGACTAGATGGTATGGAGTTCCTTCTCTGTTACATACATTTTCACCTTCCACTAGTGAACGATGCTGGAGCTGTGCCCAGAGCGAGTGAACGTTGCTACATGTATGGTGGGAATGTGATGTCCTTCAACATTTTTGGAGATTGGTGCACCAAATCATTACAAGGGTCTCTTGCATCAATATTTATTTCACCCCTGCCCAGTTCCTACTTCACTACACTTCCCTATCAGATACATTTTACTCGAAGTCATTGGCTATGGTTGGCATATGGTTAATGCGGCCCGTGCGTGTGTTCCAGTCCATTGGCAATCCTCCCGAATCCCTACAGTGGGTGAGTGGTTTAGGAGAGTGAATATAATTCAGGAGATAGAGGAGCTTTTTTATATCTCTAGAGATATACTTGATAAGTACACCACAACTTGGGCGTTTCGGACGCACTTCCGGATGACTGAAAATCATGCTGCTTATCTTGAGCTTTAATAACGAGGATGCTTAGTGGCAATGAGGGTTGTGTGAGAGTTGTTCTTGTGCCCTGCCTGCCGGCTTGGCCAACATAGGCAGGTTGTCACTTTTTACCGGGGTCTGCTGAGCTGAGTGGGGAGATCCTTACCCGCTTCCCGCCCCCCTAAATGTCCTCCTGTCTCATTTGTCTATAGATACATAACCATGTACCTAAACCACTGATTCAGTTTATAGACTCTGTACACTTTACATGAGGTGGTAGGTCTCCTGATTTACATTTGTGATGAGCATCTGCTCTGATTCCGTATATGTATTTCTGGATATCTCTTGATACACAGCGTTTCTAATACGAGATGTTGACTGTTTTGTTCTGTTGTTTGTTTGTTTTTCTCTATTGTATTGATTTACATGTGTTCTGTGCCACAGGGTGGCTACCTGTGGATACTGTGGTTTGGTTTCATTGGATCTCCTGTAATGTGGCATAGTTTGTTTATTTTGAAAACTCTATAAAAAAAATTTTTAAGGAAGAAAAAAATAGATCATATAACAACACCAGACTTTCATGAAAAATCCTTTATTTGAAAAAAAAAAAACACAACAAAGGATTTTTGACAAGTCCTTTATTAAAAAAAAAAAATTGATCCATCGACATAATCCAGGGTCAATCACGACGTCCAGCATTGTCCACGATGATGACGACTTGACGAAATAAAAAATAAAACAATAAAAAATAAATAGAAATATTTTTTTTAAACAACGACCACCGTCCCGTCCGCTGCGACAAACACCCGCTGCAGAATGGCTTTTTGACATATGCCGGCAACTTATAAATAATTGGGCGGAGCTAGCAGTGACAGCTGTTTACAGTTGTAACAGGTGAGTCATGATTGGGCAGAGTCATTATGACTTTGCCCAATCATGGCTCTCACAGTTCTTTGTGCCCTGATTGGGCAAAGTCTTGCACCTCACCTGAATTACGGCTTCACAAAGCACATTGCCTTGTGGGGCGTTCAGCGGGTGAACAGCCCGCTGAACGCCCTGATAGTTCATGTGTTTGGCGAACACACAAACTAGCGATGTTGGAGTCGATCTCATGTTCAGCTCGAAATCGAGCCCAACCCTAGTGCTGGGGGAGAGGTTCATGGGAGGATTGGAGGAGTATTTAAACTAGAATTGAGCGGGGAGGAAGAGATGGAATATAATGCAGCAGATATGTCAAACACGGAACATAGGAAGATGGGGGAGGAAAATCAAACTGCATAAGGAGATTCCCATGTTATAAACATACATTGGAGATTATAGTACTAGTTGTACTACAACAAAAGATAGAGCAATTACAAGTGAAAAATGTATAAACGACTTGAATTGTTTGTTCGCCAATTCCAGAAGTCTGCACATCAAAATGGGAGAATTGGAAGTTTGGTGCATGAGGAGAACTATGATATAATTGGTATTGCTGAATCTAGGCTTGGTTCTTCACATGATTGGACTATTAATATTACTGGCTATGCTCTGTTTTGGAGAGACTGGGTAAAATGAAAAGGTGGCGGTGTTTGTCTGTATGTGAGAAGTGATCTAAAAGTGAGTGTGAAAGAGGACTTTGTTGATGATCAGTGTCATGGTACTGACGCGTTATAGGTGGAGCTGTTTACTGGTATGGCATAACGCAAAGGTAATTGTTGGAGTTTGTTACAGGCCCCTCAGCGTTAATGAAGAGATAGAGACTCAGCTCCTTAAACAAACAGAAAGGGCTGCAAGGGTGGGGACCGTAGTATTAATGGGAGATTTTAACTATCCTGACATTGACTGGCATAATGGCACTGCTGGAACAGTAAAAGGGTGGACATTTATAAACTTATTGCATGACAATTTTATGGTACAGTTTGTAGAAGCCCCAACTAGAAATGATGCTATGCTGGATCTGGTAATCTCAAACAATGCAGAGCTTATTACAAATATTCATATAAAAGAACATATGGGTAACAGTGACCATAATATGATTTCATTTAACTTAAGTTTGAAACAACATGCACATACTGGGAAAATAAAAACACTTAACTTTAGCAGGACAAATTTTTCCATGCTGAGGGCTGCTCTTGAAGACTTAGACTGGGAGGAAATATTTTCACCAAAAAACACAGAACAAAAATGGGAATGTTTCAAAACAATTGTTCGCAACCACACGACAAAAAATATTCCAGTAAGCAATAGCAATAAGTTTTCAAAGGCTAAAAGTAAAACCCATGTGGCTGACATCCAATGTTAAAAAAGCCATAAACAATAAGAAAAGGGCATTTAAAAAATATAAAAATGAAGGAACACTGTCATCATTTGAAAGCTACAAAGAATATAACAAAATATGTAAAAAGGAAATAAAGCTTGCAAAGATTCAAAACGAGCGACAGGTTGCAAAAGAGTACACAATTAACCCCGAAAAATTCTTTAAATACATTAATGGTAACAAAATCAGGTCTGACCATGTAGGCCCCTAAAAAGATAACTCAGGGTTGGTAACTGGGGACAAAGAGAAGGCAAATCTATTAAATACTTTCTTCAGCTCTGTGCACACCAAGGAACAGGCTGCAACTCAAGTCCATAATGGGAATAGCAGTGCCATAGCCTCTACTGAAGCACAATGGCAGAAACAGTTAGACAACATTAAGGTGAACAAAGCACCTGGAACGGATGGCTTACACCCACGTGTCCTCAAAGAATTGAGCTGTATAATTTCAAAGGTACTGTATCTAATTTTTAGAGACTCTCTAATGACTGGCTTGGTACCGATGAATTGGCGTAAGGCCAATGTGGTGCCTATATTTAAAAAGGGATCAAAGTCTTTACCAAGTAATTACAGACCTGTAAGTTTAACTTCAATTGTTGGGAAGATACTTAGAAGTTTGAGCAAGGATCACATGTCATTGTTTTTGCTTGAAAATAATATCATAAGTGATAGCATGGATTCACAAAAGACAGAAGTTGTCAAACAAATCTACTTTCTTTTTATGAGGAAGTAAGTCATAAATTGGACAGAGGAATGGCTCTGACTATAGTATACTTGGACTTTGTGAGATTTGATGGTTGTGGAACCAGCTGCCTGATGG
>NW_017309101.1:80271-87596 GCF_000935625.1 Nanorana parkeri | reverse complement strand
GGAACATTTTGTTCTGCCCCGGGCGACCATAACTCTGTTATGCCACTGGCTGACACATTTGTTTTGCTCATAGGGCAGGGCATGACTGAAATGCCAAATATGTGGCATTGCTCAGTCTGCAGTGAGTTAATTGTCTTTATTGCATTGCTGTTAGAGCAATGCAGTGTACTCCTCCCTCTTCTTGTCAGACTGGTTCAACAAGCTATGAGTTATTAGTCTCTACCTATTGCTAAAAAACACAGACAAGTGTATGTTTTGGGATCATTGCTAAACTAAATATTAATGTTAAGGTGCCCAGATTGGCCCAGGTGGAGATTACTCCATCCACACAGTTAAGTGTAGATGGAGGAATCTGTTGCACCTTTTCCATCTGACCACAGAAAATCTGCAGATAATTGTAAGGTGTATGGGCACCTTTAGGCTGGTCATAGGCTAGGCAATGTTAGGTCTGATTTGACAATGATTTCACAGTAAAAAATGATCTCTACACAATCCTGTAATCCATAATAATTCTAAACATGCAATAATCAAGCATTTTTTAATAGCATAGCCTTTAATTCCTTTATGCGCTAGTAATAGAGTAGAATGTTAACCAATGCCACAGTCACAGTGACTGCATTTGCCACTATTCAGTACAGTTGTTTGCTTTAATAACATCTCTTGTTAACAGCTATCTGCCAACAATGACTTTCTATGCTATTGGAAAATGTTGCTCTATATTTGTGAGTTTATGAGTGGTTTTACAAAAGCCCAGGATGGTCTCAAAGGAGTTACAGACTTACAGCTTATTTTACATCACTTAAAAAAGAGAAACTGTTTTTTAAACATGCATGCCAAAGTGACTGACGTAGGCAGTGCTAGTAAGTAGTCCTTTGCCCTCTACCTCACTTTTTTGAGGGTAGCACTCCGCTCTGAAGCGCTGAACTGTATTTAATGGGCTGAGGGATACTGGCATCTTTGCTGGGTGTTGAAGTTTCTCTCCCTTTGGCACCACAACTCCACATTCAAGTCCCCCATTCACATAAGAGGCCCCCTCCTTTCACATAGGAGCGCCCCTTCACATCAGTACAAAACACAAAAATTCCCCAGCCTTAACCTGCCAGCCAGCCTGCAACCAAACAAGTAGCCCTGTCAACAGTATGCGTTAAAATCAGAGGTTTTAGTTGCACAAATGTTTGGCCAAAAATATGTAGAAGCCACACTGCCGCGCCAAGGCACCTCTGCAAAGTGTGGTCCTAACTCTATGTATCCGAGTCTCCAAGTGTGAGCATATCAATGAAGTTGATAAATTACATGCAGGTGTACCTGGAGGTAGCCAACTCCTCCTAATAAGGTGCAGGGATGCACTGGAGGCCCAGCTACTAAAAATGCACGCTGGGACTCCAGTGCATCCCCCAAACCAAAAATAGTCAAACTAGAAAAAAATGGTACATGCATGAATCTATAACCAGCCTTTATAGCAGGGCGCACATTGGGAAGGCTTACAACAATACAAAACACAAAAATTCCCCAGCCTCAACCTGCCAGCCAGCCTGGTACCAAACAAGTAGCCCTGTCAACAGTATGCGTTAAAATCAGAGGTTTTAGTTGCACAAACGTTTGGCCAAAAATATGTAGAAGCCACACTGCCGCGCCAAGGCACCTCTGCAAAGTGTGGTCCTAACTCTATGTATCCGAGTCTCCAAGTGTGAGCATATTAATGAAGTTGATAAATTACATGCAGGTGTACCTGGATGTAGCCAACTCCTCCTAATAAGGTGCAGGGACACACTGGAGGCCTAGCAACCAAAAATGCACGCTTTAATGGGCTGAGGGATACTGGCATCTTTGCTGGGTGTTGAAGTTTCTCTCCCTTTGGCACCACAACTCCACATTCAAGTCCCCCATTCACATAAGAGGCCCCCTCCTTTCACATAGGAGCGCCCCTTCACATCAGAACCCCACTTTAACATTAAAGTCCCAAGGGAAATGCCAATGCTGTATGGATGTTGGCAGACACCATCCAAGCAGCAGAGTCATTCAATGTCAGCCGCCTAGCATTATAGCAACCAAGCACACTAGGCGGCAGGAGCTGCTTGTGTCCTAGCAATCTCATACGGGACAGCATTTTAGTCTGAAATGTGGGATGATCCAGAAGTCTTAGCAGTTGATAAGAGAGACTAAATTGTACAGTATTTCTACCTTTGCAGTGAAATTTGAGAAACCTACACTATTTGTTATGTGTTCCCATTCACACAGCTGTTTCTTTGGAACAGGGTTATATACACAGGGCACTAACGGCAGGCATCTATTGTCTGCCAGAACTTTTGCTCTGACAAAAATCAGTATTCTATTTATGGAAACTGGTAGGGATCTGAAATTAAGGATAATCTCTACTAATCTCTATAAATTGACTAAATTAGCACATACAAAGAACTCAGTTCAAAGACAAAATAAAAACAATATTGTGCAAATATATCATATATAAAACAGGACGATGTATCTAGCAAATGCAGCTAGTGAAACTCTCAGTATAGGATGATGACAAAAAAATGCGCAGATTTTACACGTGACATCTCCTAGCAAAACAAATGCTTGCTATGCATGGGATTGCAGACGACATTCTTATCTTACAATATGCTAAATTATTTAATAAATAAACAAGACAACCCGATATTGGCAAATAATGGCCGTGGCCAATTTTATTGGTATAATATATATATATCCGAAGTTCTTTAAAATACCTTTATTAACCAACATAACATAAACCAACGAGTAATACTTCAAAACCAAATCTTTGCCCAGTCATTAAAACTCGGGCAAATCCACTTTGCTTGACTATAGCTTAGTCCCCACCAGCCTGACTTGCATTACCGCATGTCCAGGCACCACCACCAGTCGCGGCCAATTCAATACAATATTGCATATCCAAATTAAATATATCTAAAGCCACATCTGATAAATGTACCCCGTCTTGTCTATAAAACCCCTCTAAACTTCCCTCCAAATCTATGTGTCTAAAAGAAAAACCATCAAGAATGGGCAAACATTTTTCCATAGCCTTATTCAAACGTTTCCTTATTTTCTCAAAATGTCTATATGAAGTAGAAGACTTCCACGCAAGCCTGGGTACAATTTCCGAAAATATAATTTTAGTATGAGGAAACATCATTCTTATACGGGACATATCATCTTTCCTTCTAAACATCAAATCTAACGTTTTTAATTTGCCAATATTGTTGCCACCTAAATGTATTATGACAATGTCTGGCGCAGGCCAGCAATGTAACAAACCTGTAAATACAATCAACAATTTTTCACAAGACAAACCTCGAATTCCTTTCCAAAATATGCAAAATTCGTCATTTGGCATACTCAAATTCTCCAAATAGATACGATGAGATGCTCTATTTTGAGCCCAGAAAATAAAAGAATGTCTGATGATCCAGACTATCGCTCTCTCACCTAAAATTAAAGAGATAAATTAGGCCTCACATAAATTTTAAATCTATTTGACTGCCATCTACCGATCCTTCGTATTACCGAGTCATCCAGACCTAATTCTGCTGCTTCAGTTGCAGCCCCTATACGAAAAGAATGGGATGTGAATTTCAAGTGACTCAAACCTAACTTACTGAAACATGCCCGCATTACATACATGAATTCAAATTTTGTTATTGGGGAACCGTCTGAGTGAATTAAAACATTTCCCGCAGAAATAGGTCTGGATGATAAATAAGTTCTTACCTTACTTACCGGACAGATACATTGCTCACTACACGCATTTAACTTAATCAAGCTACCTACAACCAATTGATGCGTCTTTGATCTAACTATATTAATATACACTACATTCCCTAACAGTGAAACATTTGAAAAACAGAGTACCGAATCGCCTTTTTTATTGGCAGCTACCAACTCAGATATTCTTAATGCTGCAAAAAATGCCAAAATAAAAGCATTGTTAGAAAGACTGGATTCATATTCTGATCTGCATACTTGACTAGTGATTTTACAAATTCTCTTTAAAAGCTCACTTGAAATAGGGCGCCTGTCATCCTGTCTGTAATTTGACCTTTTATATCTCTTCAAAATTCTTTGTACTGAAAAATAACTACTACACGAGGGGAATCCAATGAGTTTAAAGAAAAATGAAATACCTGCTTGTGTCTTTGCTAAGTGACTATATGAAGGATTATCTTTAATGAATAAACCAATAAATGCCAGAATGGATGCTTCACAAGGAGCTAGATAATATGAACTAGCCTCCCCATGAAAATTCGACCACTTGCACCACGCATTCGAATAATCAGACCACGTTTTAGGAGTCACTGAATTACTTAACGCTGCACCTGGAAACGTGACAAAGAGTCCGCAACAACGTTAAGCTTCCCTGGAATATAAGATGCTTTTATCCAAATGTTTAACTTAAGACAAAGAGGGGGGCGTGTCCTGCTGATGGCGGAGTAGGTCGCAAGGCTTGAGAGCTCCGTGGTACACCCGACATTCCTACAATATACCAGCATTTATACCACCCCAAACACTACGGCAAAATAATGTCTCAACGCAGGAAGGATGGTGGAACACCATCGCAACGGGGCACACCATCTTTGCAGCGGTATTTCACATCAACCCAGACCAGAACCCGCAACCGAGGACAATCCAATATGGCGCTGGAAGCTGGGCCGCTACCCTCACCACGAGACACGGACCGATCGCTCTCTCCGGGCACCAGTGACCGCCGCCAGGGCTCCAGATCGCCGAGGTTGTATGAATCAGACTCTACGGATGGGGACCATTACCATGCCCGCAACCCTCCGTCAGATGTCCCGCGTGAGTTCCGAGCCCTCTTACAATACTTACCCACCAAGGAGGACTTTGCGGCCTTAGTCACGAGGGTGGAAGAGGCGCTCCAGCGGGACCTCCGTAAAGTGCGCCAAGAGGCACAATCGATCTCCGCGGAGGTCACCGCGGTCTCGGAGTCGTGCACGGCAATAGATGCCCGGGTTCTACGTCTAGAGCAGGCCCAACAGGAACCCCTACACCAGATGGCAACCCTCCAACTGCAAATGGAGGATTTGGAGGACCGTAACCGCTGCCAAAATATTCGTATCCGGTGCCTCCCGTATCGACTCTACCGGCGGACCTCCGCTCCTCGGTCCAGGCCATCTTTAGTTCGCTGCTGCCTGACTTAGCACCGGACTCCATCCTGATAGACAGAGTACATCGGGCGGCTGGTCTTCCGTCACTGGATCTTTCCCGCCCAAGAGATGTCCTATGTCGCCTCCATCGATACACAGTGAAGGAAGACGTTTTGCGCCAGGCCTGGCTGAAACGCCCTGTAGAGTTCGATGGGGCGCCCCTGCAGATCCTCCCGGACATCTCTCGGAACACCCTTCGTCGCCGGGCCCTCATGCGCCCACTCCTGGAGGAGATCAGACGGGCAGGAGCTATCTACCGGTGGGGTTACCCCATCCGACTACATGTCCGAAAAGGCAGCTCCACGTTCCTGGTCCGTTCCCGGGCTGACGTTCCTGCGGTTTGTGAGTTCCTTGGAATACCCGCTATGCAACTCCCGGACTGGCTGGACCTCTTCCCGGAGGACCAGTCCACAGCACTAAAGGCTCGCAGACCCAGACGGAACCGCCGCTCCCCTTCCCGAGAGACCCCCGCCCGCCCAGCCGATGAAGAGATGGAAGCAGCGGAAACCTGAATAGGGTGAGACTGTCCGGTACCTTTTCACACCGTCCACCCCAGACCCCATCTGAAACATAGACATGATCCTGTACCTTACTTGAACCCCTGAAGGTTGACCCTCAGTGAGTTACCCCCTTTTGACATGGCCCGATCGCTACCCTCTTGCGGCCATATGGGTCCCTGCCCCTATTCTACCCGATGCCAGCTTACCCTGGACTACCGAAGGGATGTATGGCACCCACAGGGTCCCACTCCAACTCCCATTCAGAGGTTCCCAGGTTGCTTTCGCTGATATCATGAGGGCTATGGGTGGTAAATGTGTTATTGTGCGGATGGGATTCATGCAATTTTTATGATTCGACCGGTGCGTGCGATCGCTCGCCACAGGTGGGCTGGATGTCCCCCCCCTGGATCCCCGGGAGCTGTCCATATTGGCCCCTGGATGGGGGTGCCGGGGGGTCTCTGGGGGGGGTCATCTCGCTCACGACAGGCTCCATACGGCGCAGGGATCCATGCACCGGATACCCGATTGCAGCTGCCTCCGCCATCGCGACGGGTGAATAACATGTGTGATAATGCTTTGTTGCTCATTTATATGCACACCGGACTGGTTTCAATGTTATGTTGGGGTGTAACCATGGAGCACCGCTCTGCCTTACTGCAGATTCGTTTCCCCAGCTAGTTTGTCCCAAGAGTGCCTCTTGGGCCATTGGGACTCTGAACTTCGGTTCACACTTTAGTTCTCCCCCCCCCCCCACTACGTGTCCTTTCCCAACTCCGGATATACTCACCCCCTCATAGCTCTGTTCCCCCCTTCCCCGCCCTCTCCTCACCCTCATTTCCCATTCTACCCCCTCCGATCCGTCCCTTAACCCAGAGCATGGCTTTACTCAAGATCCTATCACTCAATGTGAAAGGCCTCAATATCCCAGAAAAACGTAGAATGGTACTGAGCAATTTACTTCGGTTCACACTTTAGAGGGTGCAGGTGGCTTTCCTTCAGGAAACCCACTTTGCAGAGGGACGGGCCCCTCAGCTGCGAGATCGCAGATACCCGGTGGGATACCATGGTTACTGCCCGGACAGGAAGTCGCGGGGGGTGAGTGTTCTGATCTCCCATGCGGTGCCGTGGCAACTCCTGGGTGTGTCCGCAGGGGGAGGAGGGACGTCTACTCATGGTGAAGGGGATGGTGGGTCCACAATGTGTCACTCTGGTGAACCTGTATGCCCCTCACCAGGGTCATGTCGCCTTCCTGGAACGAGTCCTGACTGCCATTGATGACTTCAGGGAGGGCACCTTGATCATCGGAGGGGATTTTAACCTCCACCTAGACCCCGAGGCGGACTCTACCAACCCGAACTCCCATTTGCCTTTTCCCCCACTTGGACCGCTTGAGGAAACTGATAAACGCTCACCAGTTGGTTGACGTGTGGCGGATACACCACCCCACCACCCGGGACTACTCCTTCCACTCCCCAGTACATGATACCTACACGCGCATTGACTTTTTCTTAATCTCGCACACCTCCCTGGCCTCCGCGCATAGTACTGGAATAGGGAATATAACGTACTCCGACCATGCCCCAGTCTTGCTGACCCTCGCGCTGGCGGCACAACAACCCCGAGGATGGCATTGGCGACTGAATGA
>NW_017309101.1:77361-80110 GCF_000935625.1 Nanorana parkeri | reverse complement strand
CCCTCCCCTCACCCTCATTTCCCATTCTACCCCCTCCGATCCGTCCCTTAACCCAGAGCATGGCTTTACTCAAGATCCTCTCACTCAATGTGAAAGGCCTCAATATCCCAGAAAAACGTAGAATGGTACTGAATTATTTACACCACTAGAGGGTGCAGGTGGCTTTCCTTCAGGAAACCCACTTTGCAGAGGGACGGGCCCCTCAGCTCCGAGATCGCAGATACCCGGTGGGATACCACAGTTACTCCCCGGACAGGAAGTCGAGGGGGGTGAGTGTTCTGATCTCCCATGCGGTGCCGTGGCAGCTTATGGGTGTGTCCGCAGGGGAGGAGGGACGTCTACTCATGGTGAAGGGGATGGTAGGTCCACAGTGTGTCACTCTGGTGAACCTGTATGCCCCTCACCAGGGTCATGTCGCCTTCCTGGAACGAGTCCTGACTGCCATTGATGACTTCAGGGAGGGCACCTTGATCGTCGGAGGGGATTTTAACCTCCACCTAGACCCCGAGGCGGACTCTACCAACCCGACCTCCCATTTGCCTTTCACCACACTGAGACGCTTGAGGAAACTGCTACACGCTCACCAATTGGTTGACGTGTGGCGGATACACCACCCCACCACCCGGGACTACTCCTTCCACTCCCCAGTACATGATACCTACACGCGCATTGACTTTTTCTTAATCTCGCACACCTCCCTGGCCTCCGCGCATAGTACTGGAATAGGGAATATAACGTACTCCGACCATGCCCCAGTCTTGCTGACCCTCGCGCTGACGACACAACAACCCCGAGGATGGCATTGGCGACTGAATGAATCTCTCATACACGATACCGACCTCCTCCCGGACATTTATGCCCACTCTCTCCCCTCATCTTCACCCTGACACTCGAACCACTGCTAAGATATGTGCGAGCGCATCCAGACATCCGGGGCATCCCCATGGGGCCTCAGCAGCATAAAGTTGCTGCTTATGCAGATGACTTACTGTTTTTTGTTTCCTCCCCTGCTACGACACTCCCCAACCTAATCGCAGCACTACGCCAATACGGCGAATTGTCCAACTTCCATGTTAACACCCAAAAATCGGAAGCCCTAAATCTAACGGTGCCCCCACAGATGTTAGTCCGTATACAAGAGAATTTTCCCTACCAATGGTCCCCCACCGCCCTTAAGTATTTAGGGGTGAGACTTCCTCAGGATCTGACACACCTATACAAAATCAATTTTCCTCCCCTACTTCAGAAGGTTAGATCAGACTTGGACAGATGGGCACGACACACGTTTTCCTGGACAGGCCGGAGTAATGTTATTAAACAAAACATACTACCACGCTTCTTGTATCCCTTTCAGGCCCTCCCAATTTATATCCCTCGGTCCTACTTCCGGTCACTACAGGCCACGATCAAGAATTTCGTATGGGCAGGTAAGACTCCCAGACTTAACCTGGCGATCCTCCGACGCCCCAAACGAGCTGGAGGCCTGGCTTTGCCTGACCTCTACCTCTACTACATGGCAACCCACTTAACGAGGGTGGTGGATTGGTGTCGACACAGCGACACCAAGCCCTTGGTGAAACTGGAGCAATCTATCACCCCGATTCCCTTGCCGGCCCTCCCGTGGTGTGATGGAGCTCTCCCAGGACAGCTGCGGAAACACCTGACGGTGGGCCCCACGTGGCTGATAGCGCGACGAGCGTTTGGGAGGGGTGGACTATCCCCCTCGCCCTCCCCATGTACCCGATTCTGGGGAACCCGGGGTTTGCCCCGGGCCTGGAGTACGGCTTATTCCGCCGCCTCGCGGCCATGGGCCAATTTAGGGCAGTTCATTTCCTCCAGGGCTCCCAGTGGCAGCCCTTGCGAACCCTCATGCTAGACACGGACCTTGGTGAGCCTGGATATTGGCGTCAGCTCCAACTCTCCCACTTCCTTGCCTCGCTCACGAATCCCGCCTCATATGCCCGTACCCCGTCGGACTTCGAACGCACCTGCCTAGACACGGGTTCCGTGACTAAGACCTTGTCTTTATGTTATAAACTACTTCTAGAAGCGGATATGGACTCGCCGCTTCACTATCTGGGGCATTGGGAGAAAGAACTGGGGACCCAGTTCTCACACGATGATCAGACCAAGATACTACGTTTCTCCCTGAAGTCATCAATCTGTAACAAATACCAGGAACTGGGCTACAAGATTCTCACCCGTTGGTATAGAACTCCCCACAAACTTCACCAAATGTATGATGCGGTGCCAGATGCGTGCTGGAGGTGCGCCTCCTCCCCTGCGGACATGCTCCATATATTCTGGTCCTGCCCGAAACTGACGCCCTTTTGGACTCAGGTGCGGAGGATCTCCCAGAAATTCACTGACCACCACGTCCCGGAGGATCCGGCATTCTTCCTCCTCCACCATAACCACTTTTCCTCGAAGGGGTACCCTCGCTCAGTGCTGATACATCTGATTAATGCGGCGCGGGCCTGCGTACTGCTACTGTGGAAACAGGCAGCCCCACCTTCACTCAAACTCTGGTTCACTAAAGTCAATGACATTCGAGCCATGGAGGACCTCACCAGCTCCATTAAAGGTACCTCCTCCAAATTCGCCACCGCCTGGTTCTATTGGTCTGAATTCACCACAACAGCCGAATATTGTTCTATTATGGCCGCTTGAGTAAAGCCTGCAACCCCTCATCTCTCCCCCCCTGGCCCACCCCCCCTCAGCCTAGGCTTCTCCCTCCCTCATCACCTGT
>NW_017309101.1:69224-77056 GCF_000935625.1 Nanorana parkeri | reverse complement strand
GGCTCCCAGTGGCAGCCCTTGCGAACCCTCATGCTAGACACGGACCTGGGTGAGCCTGGATATTGGCGTCAGCTCCAACTCTCCCACTTCCTTGCCTCGCTCACGAATCCCGCCTCATATGCCCGCACCCCGTCGGACTTCGAACGCACCTGCCTAGACACGGGTTCCGTGACTAAGACCTTGTCTTTATGTTATAAACTACTTCTAGAAGCGGATATGGACTCGCCGCTTCACTATCTGGGGCATTGGGAGAAAGAACTGGGGACCCAGTTCTCACACGATGATCAGACCAAGATACTACGTTTCTCCCTGAAGTCATCAATCTGTAACAAATACCAGGAACTGGGCTACAAGATTCTCACCCGTTGGTATAGAACTCCCCACAAACTTCACCAAATGTATGATGCGGTGCCAGATGCGTGCTGGAGGTGCGCCTCCTCCCCTGCGGACATGCTCCATATATTCTGGTCCTGCCCGAAACTGACGCCCTTTTGGACTCAGGTGCGGAGGATCTCCCAGAAATTCACTGACCACCACGTCCCGGAGGATCCGGCATTCTTCCTCCTCCACCATAACCACTTTTCCTCGAAGGGGTACCCTCGCTCAGTGCTGATACATCTGATTAATGCGGCGCGGGCCTGCGTACTGCTACTGTGGAAACAGGCAGCCCCACCTTCACTCAAACTCTGGTTCACTAAAGTCAATGACATTCGAGCCATGGAGGACCTCACCAGCTCCATTAAAGGTACCTCCTCCAAATTCGCCACCGCCTGGTTCTATTGGTCTGAATTCACCACAACAGCCGAATATTGTTCTATTATGGCCGCTTGAGTAAAGCCTGCAACCCCTCATCTCTCCCCCCCTGGCCCACCCCCCCTCAGCCTAGGCTTCTCCCTCCCTCATCACCTGTACATTATTTGTACTCCCTCTCCATTCCCATGTATGTCCCTCCCTCCACCACCGTTTACTCGGTCACGCACTAGAGCTCGCCCCTGGAGTGTAGGTAGCACCCAGCCTCTCAAGTTCCGATACTACTGAGATGCCATAATGACTGAATGTACTTACCACCTGGCTGTGACGGCTCTCCGATCTTTCCAACACTGGCACCTCGGGAGCGCAGTGCCCTCCCTTACCCAGTCTGATCATTTAGACCGAGATTGTTCTGTTCTGTGATGTCTCCTTATGTCCTTATGTTCCTGATACCCCCCCCTTTACCTCAACAATGTATCTGAATTGTCTATGTTTTTGGTTGTTTCCATATGTTGTGGATTTATTGGAAAATGTTCAATAAAAGAATTAAAAAAAAACAAAAAACTTAAAGACAAAGAAAAACTAAATACCTCAACAATTTTATTACAAATGGTGATTTTGAGGATAAACAGTTCACCGCGAATAAAACACCTTTGTTATCAGAATTAATTAAAATAAGTTTATTGGCTAGATGAATTCCCCAAATTTCCAATGCAACTATAACTGGAAAAAGCTCCAAAAGAACAATGTTTTTTGTAGCTTTTTTAACTATCCATGACTTATGCCATGTTCCGCAGCACCAATGAGTGCCCCATATGGCTGCAAAACCTTTGGAACCTGCAGCATCTGTGAATAGATTCAGCTCCTTTGCAGTAATGAATTCTTCCTGCCAAAACGACCTACCATTAAATTGATCCAGAAAATTATACCATACTAAAATATCCTCCTTCATATCAGAATTTAATCTAATATGTGAAAAAGGCGATTTTAGCCCTGATGTAGCTAAATATAACCTACGCGAAAAAAGCCTGCCTACCGGCATAATCCTTGAAGCAAAATTAAGCAATCCTAATAAAGATTGTAACTCCTTCAGCAAAACTTTCTTCTTCCTTACCATAATTGAAATCAGAGATTTCATTTTAAATATTTTTTCCATTGGTAATGAAAATTCAGACAATGTGGTATCAATTTGTATACCCAAAAATTGTAGTGATACTGTAGGAAGCACAGACTTCTCTTCAGCTAAAGGAATTCCAAAATATTTACAAACTGCTATAAATAAATTAAACTTATTCAAACAAATTGGAGATTCGACTGGTCCCATAAATAAAACATCATTGAGATAATGAACAATCCCTTCAAATTTTGTCTCGACTATAATTACCCACTCCAAGAACGATGAGAAAGTTTCAAAATAAGCACACGAAACCGCACAACCCGTTGGTAGGCATTTATCGAAAAAATAACTCTCATCAAAATAAAAACCTAAAGAATTAAATGACTCCAGAGCAATGGGTAATAATCTAAAGGCTGATGTAATATCTGCTTTAGCAAGTAACGCCTTAGTACCAAACCTTTTAATTTTATATATTGCTGCATCAAATGACGTGTATTGCACTGCACTATCCCTACTATCTATCTCGTCATTAAGTGAAAGATCTTTAGGAAATAATAAGTGATGAATCAGTCTAAAGGAATTTGGTTCCTTTTTTGGAACTACCCCCAATGGGGATATTCTAAAATTATTAAATGGGGGGGCCCTAAAAGGACCTGCAAATCTGCCTTCTTCTATTTATTTCCAAATCTTTTCTTTAGCCACAACATAGAATTCATTAACCGATTTTAAATTCTGTACTAACTGGCAACCTACACCTTTAAAACTAGGTATCTTAAAACCATACTTAAAACCGTCAATGAGGAACTGGGCCTTCACCTGCTCTGGGTATTGTAGTAGCCAAGGTAGCATTTTTTCCAGCCTCACTGGTGTGCAGGCTTTTGTAAAAAATATCCTTTTGTGCTGTTGGTGCAGCATTACCATTCTTTTTAAAACATTTACTTAATGGATGCGTGCCATTGCAGAATGAACACTCATGCCTGTATCTGCATGCAGCTGCCCATTTACAATGACCTTCATTGAAGGCAAAACAATACCCTTTACGTATGGAAGAACCTGTTGCTACATTAGTTGGCTTAAATTGTGTCTGTCTCTGTGATGAAATTAGCTTCAACCACAATCCCACATCCTTCATGCCTGTAATATCTAAATTGCCTTGGCTTCCTGAAATAAGCTAACTTGCTATTCTCTGCTTCCAATGATGATAACGATACAATGGTTAAAAGAAGCAATGGTCTTATTTATTTATACATAAATCTAATCAAACATAATAAAAGATACAAACAGATATAATAAGACAATCAAGAGAATACTTTACACAGCAAGTCCGTCCTCTGGTTCCTATATCCTGGCTGGGCTCAAAGAGAGAGCAATATTGCCGCGCACGGACTTTTATACCCATTCATACACATACATCGACACCCCCTTTACCCAGAATTCCGCATGTCCCTTAAATGTCTCTCGGCCAATCGGCATGGTCCTTCATATTTATCCACACGCACTGTAGTCCTCCAGCAGGGGGCACCATCGTACTGCAGATCAGTCCTTGGCCTAGGTCAACACCTTGTCCTTTGATCTTTAGACAATGGCCAGTCACCTTCATATGCAAAATCCGGATATCTTGACATGTCTTCCCAATGTGCCTACACCCTTATCAACACCACAGGGTGCAAAGCTTGATGTCTCGTCCCGATGAATGAATGTCACCTTTCTCATCTCCCCCGCCATGCCCCAGGCATGAACAACACACAGTTGGTCTCTTTGATGAGCAATGCAATCAAGATTTGAAGATATCTGTTTGGCAGCTTTCGTACATGAAAATGTTGTACACTCCAACAATGCCCCACTGTAACGAATTGTATACTGACATCTTCTGACGAAAAGATTCGTCATATTGAAACCATCCTATACCACTAAAATTCTTATACGCTTCTAGAATGATTTCCACATGCTGGAAAAGTCCACTACATTTTTCTGGAAACCTTTCTCCCAGAATACTAGCATGAATGCAAAATGCTTGAAGCCAATTATTAAATGTATGTGTCACATGCCTACGTCTATCATCATCTCCATTATCTTCAGATTTTTTATGTGTGAATTCTTTCGCAGACAGCAATAAAGATAATAAATCAATAAATTCCCCTTTATATATCTTCTCCTTAATAGCGCTAGATAAATGAATGCCTATTGGGGAAGCTGCACATGGCAATGGCTCTCTGAAACATGACTCTGGTACATTGCGATTTCTTGTCTCATTTGCCCTTTGACCTTCATCACTATTTGACCGAGTCGCCATGACACTTTCAGTAGCATTATCCTTATCACCTGTGATGTTTGGGGAATATAGCACAATGGTAAGCGCTAAGTGACCACTCCTGAAGCCGACTTTAACATAAAAGGACAGTCTTTATTCATCAAAAGTTCAACAGTCCATGAACGTCACAACATAACTTGCTTTTCTTCAGCATAAACGAAGCATAACAGTTCATTGGACTCTCATTAACACATCATGTTTTGGTCTCACCGACATCTGGCTGTCCCATACACTCCCAGTGTTATAGTCCCAGGACTTTCCCTGGATATACCGTCCTCAGCAGCTTCCCTCAGCTCCAAGACTTCTGGTATTCACCCTCGCGGGTCACTGTCCCTCTCTGTCTCCCCGACAGGTATCTCAGGGTCACCAACCCTCTGGACCTCTCCAGCCTTCCTGGCTGTGTCCCTTGTGCTCACACACGCAGCAGAGTCTGCCCGTGGTCGTGTGCTTACAGCACACCCACAACTCTCCCTAAAGCACTGGGCTGGCTTCCTAATAAGGCTGCTCTCAGCCACCTGATCCGCTCAACCTGGCCACTGGCAACACCTGGCCCCAGGACTGGAGATCCCATCCCACTACAGTCTGGAAAACCTGGAAGGAATTGAACAACCAGTTCCTCCTCTCCAAAGGTATTCACATTGTGGAACCTCTCAGCCCCTCTGGCTGAGAGTCCTGGGCGCCAAAGTTGCCATACTACACCGTGGCATTGCCATGCATTGCCACACACCTATATTCGACCAAACAGATGCTATTGGAGATGACTCATTGCTAGACATTCTAACAGCTATTTTTGAAAGTGACGAAATTAATTTGTTTAAAACACCCAAACTGTTACCATCAGCAATAGTATTACCTGACCGCTGAGTCAGCATAGGTGTGGTTACTCTCTCGTTACTTCCTACCAGTGGGATCACCTGGGGAAGATTTCTTGTATCCGGCTCCCTTGATATTACCCCTTCTATATTCTGACATTGCTGTTCCATTGCTCTAGATCTGTCCGCATTTTGTCCCTCCGCTGATGCTTTCTCCACTCTCCCCTTACTCAGCTGCACTGTGCCTGCCATTTGACCTCCCGTGATAGCGGCGTCTTTTCTCTGTCTGGCTACTTTTTTACGTTTGCGAGGGGATGGAGGTCTTCCTCTTACCCTTCTTGCAGTGCCTCTGATAGGTGATGGAAAGAAGATGCGGCTTCTTCTTCTAACCTTTTGGACGGGCCTGCGACGCTTTCCGGCTCCTCTTCTTGACGTCCGTCCACTCCTGATGATGGTGCCGATGTCATTGAAGCGCTTCCTCTTGACTCGTTGTGACGCTCCTGTGGGCGGGAACGAGGCGACGCCATCCTCACTGGCTCTTCTTCTTCTTGCCGCTCTCCCTGCAAATCTTCTTCCGTTAGGTGAGTCGTCTCTCTGGTCTCTTCCAGGCCACTCGTCTCCGCCGCTACTCTGGGCTTTCTCCAATACTTTCCTCAGCAGGGTCTTTATGTCGAAACACAAACCCAGCAAGCCAAAGTAAAAACTTTAATACAACCTGGTTTGCTGAGCTGTGTTACGGACAACTGGTGCCTAATCCCCTGAGGTAACCTCCTTATATAGGGTCACTCTTGGCTGCAGAATCTTCTGGAATCTCCTCGCGACGATTCTTCCCGCCCTAAAATTCCCGCTCTTTTCCCCAAGTTAGGGTCTTAAAGGGCCAGTACCTATAATTAAATTACCACACAAAATGGCACAATACGTTATCGTTAAGTCGCCGCAAGCCCATGCAGGTGGGCCTTTTATATTATGCCCCCCATTTACATTAACCAGTATGCAATACTTCTCTTATGCATAGAATCAGCTAATTTGTCTACAATCTATCTGAAGTAAAACAACAACGAAACGAAATTTCGACCGGACTACCGCTAACAAATTGAATTTCAGACCAGAATCCCGAAATAACGCAAAATCCGAATTGAAACGAAACAAATTTTTTTGCTGGTGCACATGTCTAGCATGCAGCCCTAGTGAGTATGCACAGCCCCGGAGAGACGCTGCACACAGCCCTGGGGAAATTCTGCACACAGCCCTGGGGAGACACTTCACATGGACCTGGTGAGAATAGAAAGCCCTGGGAAAATGCTGCACTGGTGAGACTCTGCATAGTCCTGGAGAGAAGCTGCATGCAGACCTGGTGAGAATGCACAGCCCTGGAGAGAAGCTGCATGCAGCCCTGGTGAGAATGCACAGCCCTGAAGAGATGCTGCACACAGCCCTGGGGAGAATGCAGGGCCCTGGAGAGAGGCTGTACATAGCCCTGGAGAGTGGCTGCACACAGCCCTGGAGAGAGGCTGCACACAGCCCTGGGGAGACTGCACAGCCCTGGGGAGACCGCAAGCAGCCCTGGGGAGAATGCATAGCCTTGGTGAGACCCCATGCAGCCTTGGTGAGAATGCACTGCCCTGGTGAGAATGCAAAGCCCTGGTTACACCCTGCACAGCCCTGGTCAGACCCCACACAGCCTCCTGAGATCCCGCACATCCCTGGTGAGCAACACAGAGTATGTAGCTTCATATTATTCTGCATTGCTGTATAATGTATTGCTGGGATTTGTAGTCATCTATCGCTGGTGGTATTCTGCATTGCTGTATAATGAATTGCTGGGATTTGTAGTCCTCTATAGCTGGTGGCATCCTGCAATGCTGTACAATGTATTGCTGGGATTTGTAGTCCCTCTACAGCTTGGAGTCAGTGGCAGAACTACCAGGGTCACAGCGGTGGATGAAGCTGCGACTGGACCCTGGCGCTCCACCACTGTCCTAAAATCATTAGTATGTATTGTTTAAACCACTTGCTGACCAGGTGTTTACACCCCCTTCCTGGCCAGGCCATTTTTCAGTATTTAGCGCTGCGGTACTTTGACATTTATTCCGTCATGCAACGCTGTACTGAAATGTATTTTATACCTTTTTTGTTGGGACAGATAGATCTTTCTTTTGGTGGTATTTAATCACCCCTGGGGTTTTTACTTTTTACTATATTAAGGAAAAATGTTGAAGAAAAAAAGTTTTTTTTTAACATTATGTTAGGAAACAATTATTATTACCCAATTTTTTGGTAAAATATAAAAGACGGGGTCACGTCAGGTAAATAGACACCAAACATCTAAAGCTTGAAAACAGCGCACACCTGCGAAATCGCAAAAAAGTACCATACCCAGGGCTCGAAAAATCCACTCGTCCACTCGTCTGTGACGAGCAGACAGTGGAGCCCGACGAGCAGCTTCCCGGCCGGCCGTTGTAATTACACGGCCGGCCGGGAGCTTAACACAGTCAAGCGATCGAGCGTCTCTATAGACGCTCGATCACTTGTATCAGCATCTGTCACTGCCGTGTTCGGTCCCGAGATCCGCTGTGCCCGATGCGGCCGGGACCGGCACGGCTCTGTGACAGGAGATCAAAGGGAGTTCAGTATACGAACTCCCTTTGATCTCGGTAGCAGCATTTGCCCTGTGATGTCACAGGAAACATGTGACCAGGAAGCAGGAAATAGTGGGCGGAGCTGCTATACAGTGAGAAGGAGGCTGCAAGCAGATCACACGTTTTTTCCCCAGTAGGTCTCCCTCTGTCCATCTTCTTTTACATAATATCCTCTCTGTGTATTTTTCTCTGTATACCCTCTC